>NW_021853375.1:1504374-1521739 GCF_003651465.1 Formica exsecta
AGAATATATATATATATATATATATATATATATATATATATATATATATGTGTGTGTGTATATATATATACTACCTTGCCTGCAAATTAATTCGAATTATCAGATATGCTCATCTTTATAATTATAGCGACATTTAAGATATAAAGATAAGACAAAAATTAATTAAATTTAAAGACAACAGAATTCCTTTGGGGGTAATCTATCCATTCTAGATATACATATAATATATGTTTATGATATAGATCGATATATGGGGAGAGAATATATTCTCCCATTAAAATTAAATTTAATAATAAAACATGTAATACCAAATGCATGGAATTAATTTTTGAAATTATATTAATTTATTTAGCCTAATTTATTTAATGTACTTCTTATTTCGGTAATTCGCATTTAAATAAATTTCTTTTGTTATGTGGGTGATATCAAAATCTATTTAAACTTCAAAGAATTTTTGCAATATGAGCAAAAGGAATATCTTTTTGTCTCTGAGATATATAAGATTATATTTAAATGTTTTCAAAAATATACAATATTATTCTCAATTAATTAGGAATGATATACGTGATAATATGTATACATATATTAAATTGGATACTTAATATATATAAAGTCATTTTTATTTAACTCACTCTTAATTTGCGATAATATTAGGATAGAATTGTTGCTGTTAATTATATTATATTTTTACCGCCACACATTGAAAAGGTTAAAGCCAGAGGTCATTATTCTCCATAGTGCATATTTAGCACCGTGAGCGCGATATTCACGCGATAAATAAAACTCGGTATCGGACGACCACCGCATTTAGCGCTAGATATGTGACGAGAATATCGAGGCCGAATTTTGCAGAGATGCAGTCCGGATCCGCGCGCGTAATCGATGTGTTTCATTATTGTAATATATCGATTTATGATACTATGATTTTTATAATCATAATTTTGTGTATTAAAGATCGCGTGTTAACCGCGCGATTGTATTCCACCAGCCGCAAAAATATCCTCGTTGACGTCGCGGAAGTCGATGGGTGTTCGGATCCTGACTTAATGGCGGGACTTGGAAACGACCGGAGCTCGCGAGCGAAGCGTTAAACTGTCCTAAAGGTTTCCCTGGTAGCACTTAACCACCCGCTGATCCGCATTTCTTTCCGTCGTAGAGCGACGAAATAAACAGCGACGTTGCGTTTGCTCGACGATAACGCGAGTGACGTTAAACATTCTCGCCACTTTCGACAATTTTCGGATATATTTTCGCGTATCCGCTATCTCGAGTTAATTAACAATTACAGACCAAAATATTAATAATAATTATTATATGTAATAGAAATAAAACATCAAAATTTTCTCTCTCTCTCTCTCTTAATGAAGATTTGAATTCTTCAATCGTCAATATTAAAAAAAATAAAAGTAAAAATAATTTGTTTAAAAATTAAAAATAGAGATTATATTTCTGTATATGATGAATATGAATGTGGCTTGCGCATAAAGTAATCCAAAGCGCCAAAAATCTAAATGCGTCATTGAACACCGTGTCTTTTTTTATCATTTTAATCGCGCCGTCGCGATCTGATATAGGATAGTTCAACGCCCACGAATTTATCGTCCGATTGACGTCCCTTCTGCATTTTGTCGATACCTTTTATCGGAGAAGAGGAGAAAAAGAGGCAGATCGGCTTATACGAAATAGTATTGGTCATCAATTCCTCTATGTTCTTTCAGTTCGTATAATAGCTTTTATAATTGCATTAATATGAACAGAAAATGCTAATAATATCATGCACATCGCGTAGACGGAATAGCGCAACGATACATAATCAGCCTTTGAAATTTTTAATTTTTGATTGGCACAAAATCGTAGAAAATAAATTCAAGCTACTGACCTTTTTGAGAAATTAAGATGAAGGGAAATATACGCGTTGAAACTCCTATGATGCAAAAAGATGAGAGCGATGATTCCATGTGTGTTGCACAAGGAAAGCGGGAAGCAAGTGATTTTGAAATCAAAAAGAGTGACTGTAATCGCCCTCTATATTTTTTCTAATATTCAATCGGTCGATAAAAAAGAGCTCGTCGACATTATCTTGCGTGATATCAGATGAAGAAGGAGATCTTTTATATCAACGAGGGAGTAAAATATTAGCAACAAAGTAAAGCTAATTTTTTTTATCTTTATCTCTCATCTCCTATCAGCTGTCTCCTGTCACTTTTGATCGATTAATGTGACGAAAAATGTAATTCAACACATATTGTTTATTTCGAAGAGCTATCTATTCTGTTGAGAATTTGCGGATGTTTCTACAATTCCCGGTGCACTTTGAGCGCGTTCGGTCTGAAATTTTTTAAAATCGTAATTTTCAACATTTCGCGTATCAATGTAATGCAGTTGTGACATTACCTTTGCGTCTTCAAAATAATCGATAGGTTGAGATAATTTAGAGAGTAAAGCGATTTTTTCCGTTTTGTTGATTAGAGTTGACCTAAAACATGAGAAAAAATAAATTAATAAAAAAATATATAAACACCAATATTGTTATATTGTATACATATATATCTATGTAAACTAAATTATTAGATTTAAATATGCGATTTAATATTGAATATATATGAGTATGTGTATGTGTGCGATAATTTGCACAATGCTCTATTTATAATAAAATTAAGTATTTTTTTGAATATAGTTTCCGTATATATTTCTCTCATAACATACCTTGTACTATTTTGTGTCGATAATTTCTCAATAATCTTAGCATCTATATTAATCTTTTTCGGTCTTTGCATCTGACTTTTTAACTTTTCTATGTTTTGTGTAAGTTGATGAATTTGTACCTTTAATGTCGCATTTTCATACATCAATCTATTATTTCTTTGCACAACCTAACAATTCACATATAATGTATAATATAAGTGGTCTAATTCAAAAGTTATTGGATTAACAAAACAATATATATATATATATATATATAGGTAATATATATTTATTATTATTGTTTACTTGTAAAAATTTAGCTTTATTGAGGGGCAATGGTTCCTGAAATTTCTCTGACACAATCAAGTTAAGTTCTTTTCTCGCTTCATCTAACTTTTCCATCATTTCTGCTATTACTAGTAGATGCTCGTGTAAAAGCTGATCCAATTTATATCTTAATGTATCCTTGGCATGTTTCATACGAAGAAACTTTATACATGTGTTATATATAACTTCATTTTTATTCGCCAATTCCTCTTTGAGTCGCTTATTTTCCGTTTGTTCTAGTTCCTTATGCTGTTGTTGCTGAAACTTTGACATGTTACCAGAATGTTTAGTCCTATACCGTTGCATTTCTTCAATGAAGTGGTCTTTCTCCCTTTGATAAAAAAATCTCTCATCATCTAACTGTTCTACAATAAAAATAATTAATATACTGCTTTAAAACAACACTTTATACATATCTATTGAATAACGGCTTCTAGAGTTATTCCTGATAAATACCCAAATTGTGCATAAATTTGGATGAACATATGCAAAGATTTTATTTATATTATGGTAAATAACTTAATCAGAAATGATACTAACAATGCTCTAAATTAATATACGTATACTTTGCAAAATATTAATAATGATCGAGTCTTACGTTTAAGGTTTCTATTACATCTTTGTTGCTTCTTTAGTTCTGCCAATAATCTTCCTTTCTCTCGATGTGTGTTTTCTAATTGTGTATCTTTTATTTGTATAGCATCTTCTAAATTTACAATAGTTTTATTCAATTCTGTTATCTTGATGCAAATAAAATTAAGATCATAATTATTGACAATATTGTTACATTGTTAATGATATGAGAAATAATAGACTCATTATCCAGAGTTGTAAATGTTTAAAATATAAAAATTTACCAACATCTTATTCATTTATATAAATACCAAATCTACGAATAAACATATATGGGTTCGGTATATAAATCATCAATTACTTATAACCATGTAAAATATAACATACTTGTTGCTGTAAAGTTACTACTTCATCATCATTTATGTCACATTCTGCAATATTTTGAAGAACTTTGTTCTCTATAATATTAGTAGGACATTTATTCAAGCTAATATTCTGCATATCACAATATATAACTCCAAAGGCTAATCTGTAACATGTCTATTTGTGATAATCTTCTATTTGTTATATTATTTTATTGATTATATATACATCACACTTTGTGTGTGTTTAACATACTTTAATTAAATATCCAAAAGTTATAATTTTTTCAGACTGCTTTTGTGAATAAATCTATTTAAAACTCAAAGATATGTATATTAAAAGAATGTTCTTCCTTCATGTATAAAGCTATAAATAAAAGAACTTGACATGTTGCACTGATTCTCTAGAAATAATGCTTATATGCAAAAGTTACTTGTCAGATACATGGTTAATGAGAGACATACATTAGACATTAGATAAAATTAGACAAATAAAAAACGTTAAAAACGTCACAACGAATCTTGAATGTAATCGTGAATATTGCTTTTCATATTCATTATGCTGAAATAAATTTCTAAGATAATTTTTTTTTGTTTAACATGCTTTACATTTCAGAAATAAAGAAAATTTTTTTCTTTAGGATATATATAATATAGAAAATTCGCATCAAAAATTTCTTTCTAGAGAACAGGTTATACTCAAATGAAAATTTTCACCCAAGCAATACGGATCTTAAAAGTTGTGAAATTTTTTATTGTATCGTATATGTACAAAATAGGTGTACACACACACATACTACTTATCAATCGCACATACGTGTTTTATACACGCGTCACATATGCTTTAATTGCATATGACATTGATGTAAGAGCATTTCTTTTTACCTAGTACACCTGTAACCCCCATTTCTATTATCTTTTATCAAATGGAATGAATGTGGAGATGACATATGTATATGTTTCCTTTTTATATGCTGATATCTGTAGAGACACAAGTAAAGTTGTGGAATTATGAATGATTAATAATCCTTTCTCCACCTTGCACACGTGAAAATAATAAATTATATTGGAGCCTTATCTTTTTCATAGTTTTTTTACATGGAACTATTGACAAAAATCATGTTTAAATGAATATGTTAAAATTTATTTTTTATATCTCTGAAAGTGTATCGCACGATATGAACATGGCTCAAAGAAAACAGAAAATACAAAATACTTTGCTGTATGTGAATTCCCTCTCTTGTGCTTTCCATAAATTTTACAGTGTAACAACAACTGGGCCAAAGATTATTTAAACATTGCTTTATATTAAAATTATATAAAATTGTTAAAATGATGTCTAGTGATTAATATATATAAATCAGATTAATATGTCAAGCAATAATTTAGAAAAAAAACCTGTAGTACCCTTGTCTTTAGAAGTCCCCTCTATATTATCATTTGTATAAAACTTTATAAAAAAATAATTTCAATAAACAATTTTAAATGTTGCAATTATTCCAATTAGAAGGTACTTCTTGAAGACAGACAAATTATCCTTATAAAAATCTTGCCATAAAAACGTTTTTCTTTTTAAAAATTAAATTCTAGATATATATCATCCTGCAAAAGTATCTGGTAAGAAGCATCTAAAAAATATGTTATACAACTGAAGTTATATATTATAATAACCTTTGCTTTTCTTACAGAAGTATGAAAAAATGACGTAAATATTTTGAGCCAATACTCCTCTTTTGATAATAAATGCAAGCAATCATAACTTTTCATAAATTAGGAAAATATGATTCAATCATTTTGAAATTATATGCGCCATAGTTACTTCATTTTTATATTTTGTTGGTCCAGTTGTGTTTTAGAAAGATGGAAGGCAACGCTTGTTGTATAATAATCTGATGAAATGATACTAGATTCGCACAAACGCGGATGATATTAATGATGGACTTATGTTTAATATCCTAACTTAAGAGTTTTATTTTCATAACATTAAGGCTCGTGCTTATTTTTTCTTATTTTTGTTAGCCTGATTTTTATATTTGGCCGCAGTTGTTAATTTGGCATTCTTCTTCTTAGGTTCATCATCTTCATCATCTTCATCTTCAGGATCCTACAAGAAATATAAAATGCAATCATGCAATAAATTGTACAAGCAAACAAAATCATATTTTGTTAAACTTCTATAATAAGATTCAAAAATTTAATATTGTAAACCAATTTATTAAAATTTTGAAATAAATATGGGGAGGCCTCACATATATATTCATGCATTTTTATTTAGCAAGTTTCGCGAAAATTAACATCAAACTTTATCGTACTTTATAATCAAAATTCCATTATATTAATAATATTTGTGAGTTTTTCTGAAAATATATTTTGCTTTTATTATTTAATTAATGCATATGATAATATGTAATAATTCTTGATTTTTAAATAGAAATTATAATTCAAATGCACTTTGCAATAGTGGAAAAAAAGGAAGCATGATTAAAGAATAAAAGCAACTCCTTGCAAAATATGATTTATTTTACAAAAATAAAACGAACATGGAATGAGAACACAGATATAATAGATCAAAGATACATTCATGACTTTTTACAAGTGGATCACTTCCACTTTTTCGAATTCTTTAAATTGTAATTCCTCTTAAAAATATGATAAAGTCAAGTGAAATTTAAAGTATTTTTAGTGCAATGATGTCGTATTTTTTAGAAGACACATTAATTATAACGCAGTGTATATTTTTTTTTAATCTTAATGTTCTATTTGTCTACATCTTCATCCGTTTAATGCCGTTTTTTTTATCCTCTGCTAAAAGCTTTCGTTTCTTTTGCGGTGCCTGAAATTGATATTTCTAATACATATAATTTGAAATATTGCTATTAATTTTTAGCAATATACAAACTAAAGATCACGAGATGCATTATTAGATTCTCTACAGTAAATTATAATTTAACACTATATGTAATATTTAAACGTATCTTGTGCATTTAAAATATTTGTCATGTTTTTAGAAATGCATTCTGTATAAATTTCTGCTATTAATGAATTTAATGTAATATCTATATGCCTCACCCATAATTTTCTTTATATAATATTATTTACGTAAACATGCAT
The DNA here is from genome assembly GCF_003651465.1 of Formica exsecta. Lineage (NCBI taxonomy): Eukaryota > Metazoa > Arthropoda > Insecta > Hymenoptera > Formicidae > Formica > Formica exsecta. The sequence goes on from NW_021853375.1 coordinate 1,511,433, forward strand.
TTTGGCTAAATTTATCACAATAAAGTTTGGCTAAATTTATCACAATAAAGTTTGTTACCTAGAATACATATTTATATTCTCGATAACTTTTTTTATAATATATATAATATAATAATTCACATCCAATATACACATACCTTTTCATCATCCTCATCATCAATGTTTTCTTCCTCCATCTCATCATCTATATCGTCAAACTCTTCAATATGCGCACCTGAAATGAAAGCTAATAAATGTAAAGCTAACAAAAAAAGATGAAGATGACGGAAGAAACTATTTGGAAAACAAATATATGTTGTTTAATGTTGTTAATCATGTGCTGTATATCATGCGTTACAATGTGTATGCTGTATATATATATATATATATATATATACAGCATACACATTGTAACGCATGATATACAGCACATGATTAACAACATTAAACAACATATATTTGTTTTCCAAATAGTTTCTTCCGTCATCTTCATCTTTTTTTGTTAGCTTTACATTTATTAGCTTTCATTTCAGGTGCGCATATTGAAGAGTTTGACGATATAGATGATGAGATGGAGGAAGAAAACATTGATGATGAGGATGATGAAAAGGTATGTGTATATTGGATGTGAATTATTATATTATATATATTATAAAAAAAGTTATCGAGAATATAAATATGTATTCTAGGTAACAAACTTTATTGTGATAAATTTAGCCAAACTTTATTGTGATAAATTTAGCCAAAATGCATGTTTACGTAAATAATATTATATAAAGAAAATTATGGGTGAGGCATATAGATATTACATTAAATTCATTAATAGCAGAAATTTATACAGAATGCATTTCTAAAAACATGACAAATATTTTAAATGCACAAGATACGTTTAAATATTACATATAGTGTTAAATTATAATTTACTGTAGAGAATCTAATAATGCATCTCGTGATCTTTAGTTTGTATATTGCTAAAAATTAATAGCAATATTTCAAATTATATGTATTAGAAATATCAATTTCAGGCACCGCAAAAGAAACGAAAGCTTTTAGCAGAGGATAAAAAAAACGGCATTAAACGGATGAAGATGTAGACAAATAGAACATTAAGATTAAAAAAAAATATACACTGCGTTATAATTAATGTGTCTTCTAAAAAATACGACATCATTGCACTAAAAATACTTTAAATTTCACTTGACTTTATCATATTTTTAAGAGGAATTACAATTTAAAGAATTCGAAAAAGTGGAAGTGATCCACTTGTAAAAAGTCATGAATGTATCTTTGATCTATTATATCTGTGTTCTCATTCCATGTTCGTTTTATTTTTGTAAAATAAATCATATTTTGCAAGGAGTTGCTTTTATTCTTTAATCATGCTTCCTTTTTTTCCACTATTGCAAAGTGCATTTGAATTATAATTTCTATTTAAAAATCAAGAATTATTACATATTATCATATGCATTAATTAAATAATAAAAGCAAAATATATTTTCAGAAAAACTCACAAATATTATTAATATAATGGAATTTTGATTATAAAGTACGATAAAGTTTGATGTTAATTTTCGCGAAACTTGCTAAATAAAAATGCATGAATATATATGTGAGGCCTCCCCATATTTATTTCAAAATTTTAATAAATTGGTTTACAATATTAAATTTTTGAATCTTATTATAGAAGTTTAACAAAATATGATTTTGTTTGCTTGTACAATTTATTGCATGATTGCATTTTATATTTCTTGTAGGATCCTGAAGATGAAGATGTATATAAATTATAAATAAATATTATTATTATTAAAGAATATTTATTATCTGTTTTATTTTAGCTGTTCTAATGGAATGTGTCTAGAATAAATAACAAATATTTTATAAATATTCTATAATCAAAACATTTCATAATTTATTAAGAGAATGTTTAATAATAATTAAACTTGTACATTTTTTTAGAGAGACAAAGAGAGAAAATATTATCATTACATTACATTAAATCAAATTTAGTTATGTTTATAATTGTCATTTCAGAATTAAAAATGTTTATGTTTTGATACATATATATATACATGTGTAATAATAAGATTTATTTCAGATTTGATCTTTCTTCAAAAATGTTGAATATATACAAAATAAAGTATTTTGTATATAATATATATGCAAAATAAATATTAAATTGCATACATTAATGAAGAGCAATGAGTATAAATTGTACACATTATAAAATTTTGCTATAAAATATTTGCTATAAATACCATTAAAATAAAAATATCTTTTTTTCTTCTTTTCCGACTATCTTACAAATTTATTTTTTTTTATGTGTTTTCGAAATGTATTACTTGAGGAGGCGTCCAATTTTATTCATATCGCCTTTTTTTAAATATAGCTTTATAAATATAAACATGTATAAACAAAATATAATGTGCAATTTTTAATTAAAGTTATTAAAAGATGCATATCATGTATAGCATTTTGTTTTGAGTTGTGTGCAATACAAAACTGTGTATATGAGTTATAATAAGTGTAATAAAATAAAATATGACACCATAAAATGTGTGTGTGGCCACAATTTATCAATAAGACTTTTCAAGATTAGTTTTAAATTTACTAAGTCATAGATATATTTATGCAAAGATTATGTACTTACCAAGGAGATTGTGTCCTACTATGTGAACAGGCCCACTGCCCTTAACCAACGTAAACGTAACAGGAGGATCTGGGAAACTGAGATCAAGAATAATCTGCGCTGTTTTTCCCATTTCCAGCAAGGCAATTGGCGTTTTGATGGGTCCCTTCAAACCCATTGCCTCTACCTGCAGCACATTGAGCTCACCAGGCTTGGCCTCTGGTCCCAACAGAGCCTGCAAAATTTATATAATAACAATTATGTGAGTAAAATTAGATGTATACAATAATGTGCAATGACGTTAAAATATTTTAGATACGATTGTTATCCATGAGATCCACAATTTTAATATGAGACAATTAAAAGAAGTTATTAACGTGGTTTATTTAAATAAAAAAATGTAAAAATTATAAATAAATTTTATCTAAAATATTTTTATTTTCTTTGAACAATTAATTCAAGGTGACTAGCCCCTTCTAGGTTAGAAAATATATTGGCTTTAAAAAAATAATTATATATAATCATCCATACAAGTAAGAGAATAAACAAAAGAATTTTTAAAAAATGAGTTCAAATGTTTTCATAAAGTTGATTTTGAATTTAATGTTTAATAATAAAAACAGCAAAAAAATACTGATGATATGAATAAAAGATGTTCTGATGTGGTTCTTACTTATCAAAAATTTAATTAAAAATTAAATAATAATATAAGAACAGCATATAATTCTTACAAAATTACTCGTTAACGATAAGCATTTAAATATTTATTATTTATTTTGTGATGCCACGCGGTAACCGGTACGCTACAGAATTCTACAGTTCAACCTACAGATCGCGATCAATTGATTAAATTATACTAGATACGTGTATATATATCAGATACGTGTCCTCTGAAATTCATCTATTCATAAAAAATTTCCGTTATAATCTTTATTCCAATATAATAGAGCTCTAACCCATAGTAAAATGGGGGAAGGGCGAAGCCGTTATTGAAAAATGGCGCCAAGCATCAAACTTTCACAGTGCTAGTCAGAAAGACCTCCGAAATTAGTCGACGCCTTCGTTTTACGCATGGAAGACGATTCGACTGCATTCACAACGCCACAAACGGAAGTACATCGTTGGTAGAAAAAAAAAAAAAAAAAGAGAGAACAAAAATGCTTGCACTTAATCGAAGGACGTGTGCTAAAAATAAGCAATGTTAAATGTCTTGAATGTAAAGAAATATCCGGAACCGAAGAAAAAAAAACTTGATACGTCATGACCGTTTCATCTCGATTTATATCCTCGGTATAAAAGTTTTTAGTTAGAACGAGAGGGAAAACACGTCCGCGTTGCGACATAGCGATTAAAGTTTCGCGCGCAAACTTTCATCCGAGACGATGACGAGGTTGCGAGGAAAAAATTAGAAGTAGATAGATAGGTATTCCTGAAAATGTGACGCGATCGAAATTGCGCCTCTGGTGCGGTTAAACGGAGAGGACCGCGTTACATACGCACCGAAACTGAACGTAGTTGTAGTCGATGTAATTTGATAAAAGCACACTTATCTTACGTGCGGTAAGGATACGATGGGACGGAGATAGACATAACATCGTATTGCGCGCTATCTCTCCTCGTCGATGAGGAAAAAATCGCGAACGAGAGGTAGCGGCTGCGACGAGACGAAGACGATCTCATTTTGTCATAAAAGTCGACGACATCGTACTTACCATCTTTATAATGAGCTTTTGATCAGCGCCGATGTGCTGAGCCGCGCTGTCCGAGTCGTCGTTCTTGTGCTCCGGGTCCCATACCTCGCTCGCATTCGGTCCCTCGAGGGTGATTCCTGAACACACAAATCACAATCGTGTACACGTGTCGCGCCGGGGAATGCCATCGTCGACGATGGCGATCGCGATATTATTTTCGCCGTCTATGCCGGTTCGTTGGAGACAATGGGGGTCGATTGGTCGCAATGGCCGAATGCCCAGCCGGCGTCTCGGCCAAGCGCATCCCCCTCGTTCTCGAATGGCCGACGGTACGTAAGTATCCCCGTGAGACGCTAAATAACGGGCGGACGGTGATCGTGGCACCGCAGCCGATTATATTTACCGTATAAATACTCCTCTGCCATGACGATCGATCTTGATATTAACGGATTCTCGTCAACGTGATGTGCTCGAGGGACGTGTGCGTACCGTACACGGTGATGGAGAAGCTAAGAGTGACGCCGCGTGTGCGCAACGGTTACTGTGTTACTGCGCGAGGGAAAGGTCGCCGCACGTGCCGGTCGCCGGACGAGCGCGTAGTAAATGAGTTTCGCGTACTCGCGACCTTGCGCGCCCAGAGTACGTTCCGCGCGCTGATTGGTCCAACGCGACGCGCGGCATTGGTGGCTTTTCTGTTAGAGACATCAAGGGCGACGCATTTTAAAAATCCCTAACAAAATTTCCGTCGAAAATTTTTGATTTCTTTTTCCACGCAAATATCTTGATCGTACTTGATCATCTTTTGTATTAGATGATTTACCATCTGTGTAAACTTTGTATCTTCCAAGGAAGAACGATTGTATAAAATATGATGATAAGAATAATAAATTTTTCGAATTACTTATTATGGTTTACAGAAAGTTAGCATGTGTGTATTTGGATATTATATTAAGATATAGCAAAAAGGTACTGTATTATTGTTTGATGTAGGGGATATATACATTCTTGTGATCAACAAAATTTTGATTTTATATTTAATCTAAAGAATACGAAATTATGATTATACACACATATAATTTTATCGTGCTAATATTTTATACATAAGCATATGAATTGATTCATTATATATTTATTACACGCTAAAAATTTCACATACATAAAATAAACTAAATAAATAATCTCTGAAATATATGAGAATCGTATAGTAATTACAAAATTAATTTATAATAGGAATTATCTCGCGAATATATACGACAGAATTTTCAAATGACAAGCGTGGCAGCATCGTCCTATCGCCTATTGGTTCAAGTTGGCTCTGGTGGCGAACGCACCTAACTACTGTCGGCACATTGGTCCACATTGACGCAATAAATAACGGACGCAACACGTGAATAACGTTCCAGTCCCGTGATAAATGTCGCAGAATAGAGTTGCAAATATCTTGATCGTACTTGATCATCTTTTGTATTAGATGATTTACCATCTGTGTAAACTTTGCATCTTCCAAGGAACGATTGTATAAAATATGATGATAAGAATAATAAATTTTTCGAATTACTTATTATGGTTTACAGAAAGTTAGCATGTGTGTATTTGGATATTATATTAAGATATAGCAAAAAGGTACTGTATTATTGTTTGATGTAGGGGATATATACATTCTTGTGATCAACAAAATTTTGATTTTATATTTAATCTAAAGAATACGAAATTATGATTATACACACATATAATTTTATCGTGCTAATATTTTATACATAAGCATATGAATTGATTCATTATATATTTATTACACGCTAAAAATTTCACATACATAAAATAAACTAAATAAATAATCTCTGAAATATATGAGAATCGTATAGTAATTACAAAATTAATTTATAATAGGAATTATCTCGCGAATATATACGACAGAATTTTCAAATGACAAGCGTGGCAGCATCGTCCTATCGCCTATTGGTTCAAGTTGGCTCTGGTGGCGAACGCACCTAACTACTGTCGGCACATTGGTCCACATTGACGCAATAAATAACGGACGCAACACGTGAATAACGTTCCAGTCCCGTGATAAATGTCGCAGAATAGAGTTCTGAAAATTTGACATTGCATTTTATTTGACAGCCGATGATAGACGGCCGCGGGACACGTGCGCTTCCGTAAAGATTCGCCCGCGTGGACTTTCGAGAAAAATCCTACACGTACTACGCTACGGATACGAGCTTGTTAGAAGAATGCGTGCCGATACGTACATTCTGCTGATTTATCTGTCATTCGCGATTTTCGGTGGTGCTGAAAAAAATGACAGCGCCTTCGTAGCGACGCACGAGTGGCAAACGGTGAAGAAGGGTAAGTTTCGTTGGGTCATATATGACCATGCAATGTGGGACTACTTTACGTCAACCGAATCCGTCTCTTCTTCCAACACCACGTCAGTCAAATCCGTCGCGTGATTTTTTCGCGGTATTCCGCGAAAATGCGACTTCCAGCACAGTTTCTAAAGAATGAGGCATGTTGTATAAGATGTAGAATTTTTTGGCGGAAATTACTCGGATTTTGTGGAGTATATTAAAAAGTAGTGTAAACTCAGTGGTTGCAGATCAAGTGTTTCCAGTGATGTACACTTAGATTTGATTACATGGTGCAATTATAAGCAGCCTTGAAATATTTAAATCGTCTCGAATTGTATTAAAATAATTGCTTTTTTTTATAATTTTCATGGAACTTGATATTGTCAAAATTTAAACGGTTTATATCTTCATGAATAAAATTAATTTTATCACATAATTGCAATTTAATATGAATTATGAAAGTATAGAATTTGAATTTTTCAATTAATTAAATATCATAAATGTAAATATTGATTAATAAAAGTGATTTTTTAATCAAGTATAATAAAGATTTATATATTTATTGTACATATAGGAACTCCTATCCCCAAAGGACTTCATGTAAGACATAATTTTGCAACTGGAGTGACAGAGGCTAAATTAATGGACGATACAGAGGAAGTAAAAGAAGATGATGAAAATACAAACCGATCAAATTCCAAGTCACTGACTTTACATCCTGATAAGTCAGTGCTGGAAAATGAAGAAGTGGATCCTGTGAAAATAAAGAAAGATTCTGAAATTTTAAAATTCCCTATTGATGAATTGAAAGCAAGATTGAAAAAACTTAAACAGGAAGAAGAAAATGTATCCAATATGAATGTAACTATTTCTTATTATTAATATTTAATATTTAATCATTTTTCTTCTGTATTAATTATTTTTTTAATATATTACATCATTATTTAATATGTCATCTCATCAATTATATAGCTAGCTTTTATTATTATAGTTTTAAATTAATAAATTTTATAAAAATTTGATAACATCTACTGTAATTTTTTTTTCTTTTTTTATTCTAGGATGGAGAAACTAAGCCAAAAAGTGAGAAGCATTTTAAACGTTTTTACGAAACTTTGAAAGAGGAACTTAATGCTCTAAAACTCAATGTTACAAGTGATTCTGAATTATTAAAGAGATTTTTCCAGAAATTCCAATCCTATAAAAGTAGTGTCACTACAGGAACATTAACCAGCATAGAGATTGAAGAAGTTTTGGATCTTTTGAACAATTTAGAATATCTTCTTCATCAAATTGACAATGCTAAAATATTTTCAGATATGGATGGGTAAGCATAATAAACAAAGATAGATATTTTTTTTACGAAAGAAATTTATTAACATTTTTGTTCTTTTTTACTTCAGGCTAACTAAGATCATATCACCATGTCTCAATGGAACTAATAATGAAATAAAATTGGAAGCATTACGCCTTTTGGGAGCAGCTGCGCAATCAAACCCAAAAGTGCAAGCTAAGGCATTAGAAAATGATTTTATTCAAAAAGTATTGCACGTTTTATCTACGAATAGTAAAATTGAAGTAAAATCCAGATGTCTCTATGCTCTAAGTGCCTTAATACGCCAGTTTCCTGCTGCTCAGAAAGCTTGGATTGATCATGGTGGTTTGCAATTATTTGGAAAAATTCTATACGATGATCAATTACAGATACAAATGAAAGCAATAAAACTAATTAATGATCTAATAATTGAAAGACAAAATCTACAAGAGATCTATGATATTGAACAGCGTCAGCAAAAAACAAGGGAATATGCTATTACAGATTTCGAACAAAGATTATTGAGACACGATTACTGCAAGCTACTAAGCAACTTAATGATAAAGTGCTTCAATGAGAAGCTAACTAGCCAATTCAGCATAGAAAATAATGATTTTCTCGAAGTAGTTTCAGACAGCATGATCACGATATCTCCTGTTTGTAAAACTGAATTTAAAAACATTAAGCTTTTGCTTCTACCTGTTATAGATAATCTCTTATACTTTTATCAAAATTTGGATAATCTTAAACTGACTGTGGATGAAACTGACGTTTTACAAAGTTTAATATTGCTGATTGAAAGATTAAAAGTTACTATTTTTGAAGCATCTCATGATGAATTATGAATATTTTGATCAGCATTTAATTGAAAGAATTAAAGACTACAAATTGAATTCAATCCTTGTAGGGACAGATGTAAGAGTGCAATTATCTGTGTACAACAGTAATCATTCGTAATAGAATAGGGCTTTCTTGATACATATTTGTTTAAACTGAAGTAAAAAATTTGTAAAAAAGAAGATTGATCATCATAATAATAGTTTTGAAGAAAAATATATCTACGGATAAACAATTAAATATAATTTTTATAGATCTTAAGAAAAATCCATTTATAATAATAAAAAAAAAATATTTTATTATTCTAAATGACATATTGTCCACATTCTAAATAACTTATCATACTTGCACGATAAATCAGTGGAACGTGCAGATTCTCGTCTCTTGCATCTGAAGTATAAAGTACTAGTCATTACATATCAGTTAAATTTTTATTCACTGTTTGAATATGTTATGATTGTTAGTGATTTTTATCGTTATAGTCTATTTTTACCGTTATATGAGAGTTTTCTTTTTATTGGCCTATTAAATAATTAAACGCTTGTATGTTTTAAGTACAGGAGACGGGAACTTGATTTAATCAATCAGAGCTCAATCAATATTCCATATATATAATTCACATTTCTCCCAGCGACTAAGAGATATCATTTAAAATGACTGAAATATATGTATATGTATAATATGTAAGACTTCAATTGTTTGCTGTCAGCTAGTAAATGCAATTGTTTATGCAAACATATACAACTGTTATGTATTTTCTGTTTTAGAATTATTTAATAAATTATTTTGTATCAACAAAATGTATTTGATTGAATTGTCCAAAACAATTTCCATAGCATATATTTAATGTGAAAGAAGTAAAATGTGTGAACATCACAGAATAGTACATTTTATTTACAAATCATAGCAGATTAGAGATTACACATGATTAATTCTTTACTTACATAATCATAATTCATAGAAAATATTTTTGTAAAAGATGTTAACTTTTTTTAACCAGTTCCTTCCCTGAATGGGGAATATCTATTTACAGATACAGAAAAAAGCCTCCTGTATCATGCATTCAAAATGGTATAATACCTTGCTTTTAATTGTTAAGTACAAGGATCATTTATTTTGTGCCTCATAAAATATAGATATTTTGCATGATACACGAGGCTACCGAGAGAAAAGTACAAGTCAAATTTTTTTCAATACCCCACTCATTTTTACAAATTGGAAGTGTAACAAAGTATGTGTTTGTATTTTTTGTAAGTATATATTATCTATATATTATCTGATTTTTTTCTGAATTATTTGAATATATAACAAGGTGAAGCTCTATGAAAGATACATACTAATGTCTTTCATGTGAGTATATCTTTATAGATATACTTATTATCATGTTCTTGTTTAAAAAAAATATAATATAATTTTTCATAATGATATCGCTAAATATGCGCTAGAATATATATTTAAAAAATTAAATATATATTAAAATATATTAAAAATATATTAAAATATATATTAAA
>NW_021853375.1:1521998-1546004 GCF_003651465.1 Formica exsecta
ATATTAAAAGTTAGAATATATATATTAAGTTTCAAATTTTTTCTGTTTTATTTATGAATAGTTGCATCAAAATATATGATATATACTTTATGAATATTTTATACCGAATAATTAATATCATTATATAATAGTAAAGTTATGCAGATGAAAGAAACATAATTAATTTTATTTGATCTGTGTGTGTCTATATATGTGTGTAATCAATTCACTTTACTCATTAGATATTATAAGGTCTATTAAAATGTAATCTATTTCTATGCGCAATCTTATGAAGTTTTATCAAATATGCTCTATCTAAATCTGGATTTTTTACAAAATTTGTATGCAAATGTTATTTCATGTTTTATCCAAATTTATTTAATTATAAACTCAGAATGCGCACAATTTTTATTTCTCAATTCTGTGCAACACATGGAATACTTTTTTTTTTCTTTTATTATGTGAATATTTCTTAAAAAGAGCTGATCTAATTATGTATTACTTATAATTAACTTTAGGAACTGAATATATACATGTATTTGCTAGTATATTTTTAATGTGTTCGTATCTGTGCTATAAATGCATGTATATAACATATCCATTGAGGATTTTCATTGCAATTCTCGTATATCTTTATACAAACCAATAGTATAAACATTATATAATTAACTCTCAAATTTATTCAAACCATGATGATTATATGTCAATACTGGCTTTAGATTTAATTTTTATATTAGTATTACAGTATCTTGTTACCAGAAAAAATAATCCATCACATTATGACATGCTGGAAGATATCGATACTGTTTTAGCTTATGACAGAACATACATATTAATTCATAAATTATAACAGTGAGGGGTTTATAACAATTTTTCGAATTATCTTGTCATTAATGATAACATTGAAGTAATCTAATTGTAATAAAATATACAAATTATACTCTTTATATCTCTGTTATTTATTGCAAGAACGCATCTTGGATCATTATTACTTTGGATTTAAGGTTTTCGGTAAACCAGAAGATTCAAGCTATGAATATAATCTCATTATTTCTAAAGATTATACAAGAGCGGAAAACTAACGATAATTTTAGAATTTATAATAAATATTTTAGTGTGTTGGATAAAACATTTCCGATACAAAATATTATAAACTAGGCTAAGTCGATTATCTATCATACATGAGTTTGGTCAGTCGTTTATCGCCGCTAGTTTTCCTTCCTCGAATATTCCATCTCCGTTGAGCAATAAGTAATTTTATGGCAACTTTGGAGTACTGTACTGATGATATATACCGAAACATATAGGTCCGGTAAAATTGCACTCATTGTCAGTTTACTAACATAATAGAAATTCTTTTTACTAATCCTCTAATGAAATTATTCGACTTCTCTATATTTCACTTAAACAAACATCAGCGCGGCCATAATAATAACCCCAAAAAGTAGAGCACCGAATTGCTTTAATGACTCTTTTGTATTTGTTTCTTTTAATAGATCGGGCAAGATAGTTACCAAACCAATATGTATAAATCCTCCTGCAGTCAATGGCAATATCCAACTGGTTCTTTCTTCTGAAAATAACAAGATCAAACACATTACATATAACTTCCTAAATACTATTTTATAAAAAAATTAAAAAATTTTTTAAACTCATAAATATCAAATATCAACTTAAAAATATATTATTTACATGATATACTGCACATAAAAATATTATTTTAGAAGTTTGGTGCTTTACATAAAAACAAGTTAGAAAAGAAATATTATTTTAATGCTAATAATGACAAAACAATTGGAATTAAGCTAATAAAAAAAAAAAAAAAAAAAATTCAAAATAAAAAAAAAAAAAAATAAATAAATAACTATAATTTTAATTCTCAAGTTTTCAAAGCTGAGTTACATGTACATTACGTTGTACACTGTAAATTTTTGTGATTATTTACCTAAACTACCAGAAAAAGAGACGGCAGCTAAAGCACCAACGATTCCACCACTGGCCGTGATTAACTGCGCCCGCGCAGCATCCCATCTGCTAAATCCGCTTCGTAATAAAATAGCGAAATCGCCAACCTCGTGAGGTATTTCGTGCACCAAAATAGTGAACGTGCTGAGGACACCCACGCGGAAGGAAATAAGGAACGATCCACCCACAGATAAACCGTGAGTAAAATTATCGAGGAAATTCATCAAAAGATTGAGGTATCCAGGAAAGGCTTTAGGATTGAACAATTTACGGAATAAATTTGATGTGAGTTTTTTTGCCCACGCTATCAAACGCATATTATTTGATGGGATTACGTGTGGAGGATTAGCGCGTGAGATTGTCGATGTGAAACCGTTGCTCTTCGCAAGTTTCTTCAAGCAACACTTCGCTTCATCAACCAATGGGCCATCATTAGGACATCCGTTTGACAATGCGGATTTCATAATGTCAGTGTTTTTAAAACCATTCTTTCGCAGATCTTTGACATGGTTTGGAGTTTGTCTATTCTTGCCGTATTGTTTCTCCAGGAAAGATTGTACCTGTTGTGCGTAAAAGATGTTTGATTATTTTATAGATATATCTATACTAAATTTAGATAATATACGACATTAATTTTAGATAATATAACATATATTACATTAGTTTTAGGTAATATAAAATAATTATCTTTTATTTAAAAAAATTTACCTCGGTCGAATTTTTGAAGCATTCTTTTGCGAAACCGTTCTTCTCCGTGTTTAGCGTAATACAATTATTATTATCCATCTCTTTTTCTTTACTTGCATCATTAATTGGAGTTTCATCAGTCTGCTCTGGAATGATTGCTGCTTCCTCGTTTATAGTGGTGACGAATTTTTCGATGATCACGAAGAATAAAAAAGCCGATAACACCGACAAACCCGGGCGCATGAATAAATGATTATTTTTACCTATAAATAAAAGTCAATATGTAATGTCAACATGTTTATAAATATCTCTGAAGAAATAAGATAATTGAGAATAAAGAGAAAAGAGAATGGAATGAGATATTCGCGAATAAATCAAGAGAATTGTAATTTATAATTTATCTCATCTACAATATTATTTATTAAATATATGTTCATTTATATACATACGCATAAGTTATATTCTTTAATGTATTCTTTATTGATTCGTTAATATTTATAAGATTATTTAAATTATATAATTTAGTGCTTGACCTTTTTCAAATCGTCGATAAATGCAACGAATGTAAAATCAAGGCTGGAAAATTTGCAATTCAAAAACGATCAATTTACACGGTCATTACTAGCCCACCGATCATCTCGAATTCCTAACGTGATTCGGTCGGAAAGACATGTAATTTACATGGACGCAGCTGGCAATTCAAATCTGCAACTGATGCACAATAGAGTTCGAAGCCGCCGCTTAAATCGTTCATAAAGCTCTCTCGACCTGAGAAGACCAGGGACGTATTCTACTAGTGGAGATTACAAAATGCGTTCAGAGCACATGTGGTATATGTACACATTATATAAAAATAATATAGGGAAATATCGAATACATTATATATTCACATCGTTATATGTGAGATTTTGCAATGCTAGAGAGAGAGAGAAATATCAAAGTAATAAGATTCATTAAATAATTTAGATTACTCGGTTTTTTCTTTCACCAACATTTCCTCCTGATAAAGTTGCTAATTTTGCGCAATGCACAAATACTGCTCTATTTATTAGTTATTGCAATTAAATATTGCATGAATAGAAATTTTATATCAATAAAATTCGGCTCTCTTGCATAGTACACCGAAATTTCTATAATTTTTCATATCGTGATTATATTTATCTGTGTTGCTGTAATCACAACTTTTTGTATTTTTACGATAACAACGTCAATCTTATCTTATAATAATAGGTGACTTTTATGATATATTAAAATTTTCTTATAAGCGATAAGATTAAAATCCACTAATCTAAGTAGTCATGTAATAGAATATAAGGTTAAATAAAATTACCTTTTGTTTGTAATTCACTCTGGAATGCTTCCGGCAAAAGATGTAGAAAAACATCACCCAATAATGCACCCATGGCAAAGCTCAAAAGAATCTTTAAACTGCTGCCGTTTTCTGCAACAAAAGAATTAAATTAATACATATTTATTTTGCGTGCGCACGTGTTCAGTGTTCAGATAGCACGTTTATGAATTGTAGCGATTTATTATTTTTCACATATGTATGCATTAGTAGATCTCAACAACTTAGGCAGAAAATATTTATTCGTATATAGTCTTTTACATTTAGAAAGAGCGTTTTGGAATAAATTCTTGGTCAACTTCGTTGGAGTTAGATATGAGAAAAATTATTAAACAGATATCATCGCGAGTATATCGCATTAGCAAAGAAAAAAAAATATACGGCAAAAAGAACCGTAAAATGTGTGTGGTATATTTGTACAATATAATCAATAATAGAAACCATAAATCGACGAATCGTTTACTGGCTACGAAGCGTTTATCGTTGCGTATGGCAGAGGACGATAAGTTCGAAACCAGTTCATGCGATAAAATAAGCTATGGATGTTATGCTTCTCTGTGCGCAGATCACGGAACTGGTGTGCCGATATATGTAAATACAATTGACTCGTATATGTGATATTGTGTCCACGCACATTTATTTCATTTTTTTAAATCGCATAAAAATGATGTGTAAAAAACTTGAATTTTTTTTCATATATCTATAAGTAAATTTCGTTGTCAACTGAAACGCATAATAAATCTTAATTTATGAGTCAAATATATTTACTACTTATTTTTCCTGCAAGGTATATTATTTAAATAATTATTGCGATATTGAAAGGAAAAGTCAATCAATTATGTATTGTACATTATTGTTAATTAAAGCATATTAGTCGAATACAAAATATACAATGAATTATTAATATTATAATTAATGTTCACAGAGTTTGATCGATAATAATTGTTGTAAAGGTACATCGAGTATCATACCTAACTTTTCGTGATAATAAATAAGAAAGTCCAATGTTAGGAAATAATGTGAAATATAAATTTTTTTAATATGATGTTTAATGCACTGAATAATTGCTAATAGACTGCAGCTCATATTTGCTGTGACAGCAGCAGTTTGCAGAATAGGCCATCCGATGATAACCGCTATGATGTCAACGCGTGATTCATAGGAAAAAGAGAGGAAAAGAAATATAAATAATGTGTAGGCGGGCC
This sequence comes from Formica exsecta, assembly GCF_003651465.1. Classification (NCBI taxonomy): domain Eukaryota; kingdom Metazoa; phylum Arthropoda; class Insecta; order Hymenoptera; family Formicidae; genus Formica; species Formica exsecta. The sequence goes on from NW_021853375.1 coordinate 1,527,183, forward strand.
TTGATCCCATTTTGGCATATTAGACTAATGGACGCTCTTTTCTCGACTGGTAAATTCATCAACTGCAATCTCAAATAGTAAAAAATGTCGCTATTTGTTTAATATGTTTTTTCAATTACTATAAGTTGAAATGAAAGACGCGGATATTTATGTTTTTTCAATTTCAGAAAAATTTTTTAAATACTCAGTTTAATCATATTAAAAAAATTAACATAATTATACATATATACACATGTTTATTTATTCAATAATATTTTAATTATATAATTCCCCATAAACTGCATTGCGTATTAATTCTGTTCATTATTAGAACGCGGTTGCTAATTTTGACTAGCTTACCTTTAAGGAATTAGTTATTATGATCGGCGTTAATTTATGGCTGCATTGAATCAGAACAAAACAAAAAGAATATAACCGGTTTTCGAGATATCAGCATTTCTATATAGCCAATTACAAATTCCTGTTGACAGATCGATGAGTTATTCGATATCATGATCTTTTCTAATATAGCATTATTATTATTATTACAGCATACCAGGCATGGGTTGCATCAGTTTCAATAAAAAGAATTTGATTGGTCTAGTTAGAATAACTGGAATAAAAATGAATATGCATCATGTCGACGATGCAGACAAATAAAATAATTAGATAACAAGATTCTAGGTTCAGTTTTTCAGGTATAGCAATGAGCAATTTTTAAAAATATTACATTATATGTATAAAATATATTTTTTGCCAAATAAATTTTTTGTGAAAAATCTAATTTGTTTTAATAATGATAAAAGTATATGATATATGTATAAATTGAAAATTTTTTCATATAAAGTATAAAGTATTCTCTCTCTATAACGTATATCGACAATATTATCGTTGCCCAAAAATGTTTTTCTATAAAAATCTAATAAGTGTGAAAAAAGGCATCTATTGTATATATCGGTTCGGTGAAAAATTTAGAAATTCTATTATTCTCAGAATCATCCGCTTTAATACGAGAGGCAGGCAAAAGATCTTAAACTTTATGATGTGTAAAATTAAAGACTTATCATTGACAATGAGCTTTGTCTTCTCTTGAAGAGAAGACTAAGAGCTGTTCTCCCACCGAAACATGTTTTATTTGAAATTCGACATAAATAAAAATGCGCATCGTGCGTGTAACTGGCGATGTAAAAATGTGATAAAAACACCTTTAACTTTTCTTTTCAATAAATAATCGCTTATGGAAGAGCATCGCATTTTTAAACTTGTAAACATAATCGTTGCGTACAAAATTAGAAAAAATATTTTTATGCTCTATATTTAAAAATTAAATATTTAAATTAAATATTTTAAGACTTTGTTATATATGATTAATGGCAAATATGTGTAGTATTATGTAGAACATCTTTTTAGATTCGTGTCTTACTGCATTAATCATAAAGTGTGAATATGAAGAGTGAATATAAAAGTTTTAGCGTATTAGTCTTGTTTAATTAAAGTTAAATAACAACTAAAATATTGTTTAAGTTGGATAATATTTCATTATTAATTTAATTCCAAATGTGTTTTTGAATATTGCTTCATCAATAATTTATTCATTAAAACTTTTAGAGAGAGCTTCCGATCTTATATAAGATTAAGAGAATTAGAGAATGTAGAAAATTACCATATCATACAAATACTAAAACTTGTAATGAATATAAAATTTTAATAGATTAATTATTAATTATTTCCAAAATTATATTTCTAATTAAAGTTTCAGTTTCATTAAATTGTTGCCTTATAAGAAAGTTTATTTTGCTTACTTCTGTTTTCTGTTATTGAATCGATACGTACTTGAAAAGTTATTGCGTCAAACGCGTCACATATCGTAGCAATTAAATGCATATAGCACAACCTGGCTACGCATTTATATCATCTATTTCCTAAGTCTATCCGCAATTAATTCCTCTATTTAACACAAAGTTCTCTTATCATATTATACAAAATTTATTTTTTTCCATTTGTTATTCATATAAAGGTTACATATGCTAAATACATAATATAAATTATGATATAAAACAAGTCAATAAATGTAGAACATCAATCTTGTATAATTTTATGATTATAAATTAAAAATGAAAAGAATGAGGACGGCTGAGAACATATTTCTGAAATGTAAGAACAAAGAGAAAAATAAAAATGAGCATATCTTTACAATTAGTATAATAACGACGGTACGCAAATTCACAGCAGATGTACTGCTATCAGAATAATAACCCTATTGCACAATCGAACTAGACCAGAGATTGCAAAGATTACATAACTGACTAAAGTTCTGTACCTCGAGATACTAAGAACCGCGGCATAAGAAAATTAATTTTTAGGTAAAAAGAGATTTATTTTGTAGATACAATACGATACAATTATTAAAATCTTTTAATTAATTTTAAAGCAGAATCATGATTTGTCGAAATATACTGGATCTTAAATTGAAAGAGTAAACTATTATATAACATCCGAAAGAAGAATCTGATCTCCCGATTATTTATATCAGTGAGTTTATTCTTTGTTCGATTCTAAAATAAGTCATAAATTAATTTACGATAAGTCGGACATACTTGGCGCTATTATAGAAAATTTTAAATCAAGTTTTCAATCAAAATTTATAAAATAAGGGCTTCTCTTAATCCTAGGGGATTGAGAAGAAACTATATTAGGCGATTTCATCTTTATTTTATAATATGTGTACGGTAATTATCAGTCAAATTGTTTCTCCTTTGCAAGGCTTATGTAAAATATTTAGATCTTACGTAATTGCTACAGCACGGATTATGTGAACTTATTTTTTACATCAACAGATCATGCACGTTCGATGCACTTGTATGCAGGTTTTTCCCAATTACAGGGATTGTTTTAATTGATTATTAGTAAATATCAAACAATTATGCATCGCGACATGTGACTGATAAATAAATATATTATCATCCTGAGGGATTGTACAATAGGCGTGCGCAGTTTTCAATGTTATCAGAAGGCGATAACACGTCGAAAGATCGTGACAGCGAGTCGTAACGGCGATTTCTTTGTGGACTTCGGAAGGTTAAAATGCATCACAGCGCGACTATGCGACGAAGAATGTTGCGATCTTATTCTTTACCGGGTGTCTCAAAGAAAATGTACATCAACAATGATTTTTCTTTAATGTATAATAAATTTAATTTTTTGTGATTTTTATTCACGCATATACCAATGAGAATAAGATGCAACGTTTAATTATCTCGATATTTAATTTTGAAATTCGTTTTGCTTTGGCAGCTTAAAAATCAATTATGTAACGTTGAGACTTTTATAAATCAATTTCATGTAAAATTCTCATAATCTTACAAAATATATTGCCAAGAATTCTCCGAAGCGATGCTTGTTGTCTCATGAGAATACAGATATGACGATTGTATGACTATTTATATGATTGAATCATGTTGACGTATTTTTCAAAGTCTAGAACAACAACTCATTCTACAAATTATATTTATGTTGCAGTCTTTTTTAAACGGCACGCGCGTATGCAAAAAAAGGAGCTAGTATAATTCACAAGTTAGTACAGATTTATATTTATTACTAAACATCCCACATGCCGTGATTTATTGTAAAATAGTAGAATAAAAATAAAATATAGTAAAACGATAGTTGCACGTTTTTAAAGATTTAATAACGCCAATATTCAGCTCTGGTAGTCACGCAAGCACTGTTGCAAACTTATCGATTTTTAGATAAACGACGTAGTTAAATGTTTAGAAAATTTAACTTTCCCAATGAAAGTTTTTTTTCTATTTTAATAACATTTAGAATAAGATGTAATCTTATAAAAAATATATTTAAATATTTTTTTAATATACTTTTTATTCTGGTATAAATAAAATATAATAAAAAGTAAGAAAAACTGCTAAAATAATTGATTTCAAAATTAAATTTTATAAATCAATTTCATGTAAAATTCTCATTGGCATAAAACAAAGTTTTCATTAGCAAGATGATTATTAATGTTAAAAAAGTTATATATAGTTAATGAAGTCAAGGGAGTTAAGTATTTAATATTTAGATGATTTGAAAATTTTTTCTTCGAAATTCTTTTTCTTCCGATATTGATCCTGATTATTTTTTCCATTTATATATATATATATATATATTGTTTATTTTATATATCTTTGTGAAATACAATAGAAAATGATTATATCTTTTATAAAAAGTAAGAAAAACTGCTAAAATAATTGATTTCAAAATTAAATTTAAAGATTTATGTCATAACTAGTAATAAGTTTCGGTATTTTTCTATAAATTGTATCGATCTGTTGTCAGATGTGACAAATTAGGTTTGATTGAAAATAATAAAAAGATTATCAAAATAATTACAGCATCGAGTAGCCAAAGTTCCTGAAAAAAAACTTGATCGCATTGCAATAAAACATGGAAACAAGTTTATTACATAACAAATAATAAATTATTAGTTAGTTTAGCGAATATATAAATATACGCAAAATATATGTATAATTGTGACAGTAATAAAGTTATTAGGTTATCGCAAAAAATTAGAAAGTTTATCCATCTAATAATTATCGTAGACTAAAACTAGAGTAACATACGATATTGACGACACAGATAACTTAATGAATAAAATTCATGCAAGATCTAATAATATTCAAGTCAGTGCATTGATCTACAGGAGATATAATTAATTTTGAAATTCTCATTCATTTAGTAGAAAATAATTATCGTTGGCAAAAATAAGGTGATATAAGAGAACACAAATGCAAGAAAATATTGTATAAAAAAACAATTATTTTTTCACCGTAGTTCACAAAACTAATTATCTTCGATATCAAGACAAAAGATAATTCTCGATATGCAGTATCGAGAGATGAATCTACAGTACATATATATAAATCATCTTGACATTTATTTTTTTATTAAATTGTGGATTAGATTATATCATATGAAAAATCGTTACATGTCACATAAAAAACGAAAAACATTCAAGTATGTTGTAATCAAAGTAATTATTTTTGTTTGGTATCAATTTTGTAGAATACGCCATTTTAGCGTAATACGGATTTTTTTTCCATTTATTGATAATAATAATAATTTAAATTGACTAACAGAATAATATAGCTTTGAGGTTAACGCTTATATGATTGCTAACACTAAGCATAATATTTATATATAATATAAAGTGATATATACATATAAGTTTCACAAGATTTATGATAAATTTCATACACATATTTTTTGATAAAATCAAAATCGATCTTTATTAAACAGTATACATTTTAATGAAAAGTCATTATTAATTATATCTTTTTATTTCGCTTTTTAATTTTACAATAATTTTGTTGATATTAAAACAAAAATTAAATTTCTATTAAATTAAAAGTATAATTTAATTACTATCTTAATTTTCATCAAAAATTTTTAATATTTTTCGATATTAATTGTTACGTAATTTTTGTCCGGTAGAATTATACGATTAAAATTAAATTTATCTAAATTGTTTTAAAACAAAGAATTCACACACATTTTGTACGTAAAGTTCGATACAAAAAGCCAATAAAATGTTTCAGATTGACGCATCAATGAGTTTTGTTGTCGAAACGCGATTAAATCAATGATAGAAAAAGTTAGTGTTGTAATATGAGTTTTTGTGCATTGGGATTAGATTCTCGCAACTTTCTACAAAGTTTATACTATTAAAGTTTGGCGATATAGTAACGTTCACCGTTAATCTTACTTGTATAACTTGAAATTACCGCATTGTTGATTCGGAAAATACGAAATAATAGAAAAAAATTGTGAGAGAAAGATATATATACTGCTCCAACGAATAACCGTATTATTCCTAAAATAAGAGTAATGTAATATCTGAAATATTGTAGACAAAATGTAAGCCATGTGCGTCTGTAACTGCATTTTGTTAGTTTTATCTATAACAGAAATATATGTTTATCTAGCCAATGAAAATCACTTATTCGACTTCTAGTCATTAATAATTGAATAATATCATTTTACGATAGCATGCTTACAATCAACTTGCACGTCGATAGATAATGACAGCGATCTATCGTTACGATTATGAGAAAGGAATGTGACAAATGTGTATGTTTATCTTTGTGCATGAGCATACAGAATAGTCGTAGATAAAAACGAATGGACGCAATAAACGCTTCGCTTTGCGGTATTGACGTAATTCCATACGAAAGTTAATTAAAGTCACCAGTAACACTATCGATTCCAATCGGTATTATTACAGGTTCGCGGCCACAAAATTCACAAAGCGCTATAGACATGAATAGAATTTTGCCGAATATCGCAATATACGTTTTGTGAATACAGTATTACAATCGATTTACGTATCGATAGACAAGTATTCAATGATAGCAATATCGAATACAGAAATTTTTGTGACGTTTGGTTACATATATATGTATATATAGCGTATAGCTAAATAACAATTTAAAATCTATACAATTGTATAATATTAAGGGACTACAATTTATTTCACTTTTTCAAAAATGCAAAGATTCTTGGCACACTTTTTCAAAGATGCAAAGATCCTTGCACACTTTGAAAAAGTGTGCAAGAACCCATATATAACGAATATGTACGCTGCGGAATAGTTCCCTTTCTTTCCATCCAACTGCGAATGTAACTGGCAAAGGTCTGTGCGACAGCTGCTGCGAAAGTTCATAGCCACTTTTATAACCAGAAACGTACGACGGAAAAAAACTTTCAAACATAAAATCGTTAACTTTGCATGGCTCAAGTCTTCAAAGATATCTAAAATGCATTTCATCCGCTTGAAAAACACGCAGACTATTTTATACTGCAGCTAACAGAACGTAGTCATTTTCAAGTAATTTGTAAGTAGCCGAAGATACGGTAGCAATAAGAGAAAAAGAACTCCTTAATAATACTTATTAAGGAGGCCGCCTGGCTGGGAGTAAAAAAAATCCATTTTTTTGCGTTTTCTCAAATAATAACTATTCAAGAGCATTTTTCTGAAAATTTGAATGCGATTTCTTGAAAATTCTTGGGGTTATAGTGGTTTAAGCGAACTAGTTCCGAGATAAGTTTTTGAGCGCTTAAATGCGACCGGCGGTTATATTATAATAAACCTGGATTCGATTATATAATACTTAGAATATAAAGGTGATATAAAAGACTGTTGGCAAATGTTTCTAGAACAGATGTTTTTAAGCAGCATGAACCCTTTTTATGGTCCAGAAATCTCCGATTAAAAAAAAGACCTATTGTAAATACAAAAAAAAAACAAAAATATGTTAATAGGAAACTTTAACGTGTTTTTCTCGAAACGTGATTTTTTAATTTTGCTGACAGTGTAGAAGGAAAACGGCTCAATGCTCGACTTGGGCTTTTGACATATAAATTATAAGTATTTTTTCCGTTAAGTCTAACAAAATAATAAATTTTTGAAAAATGATATCTTTTTTGATAATTTAATTACAATAATTTAATTACATTTTAATTTAAAAACAATAATACAAAAATGAACTTTTGATAACGGCATAATTTTACCAATTCGCATTTTTTTATGATTTTTTATAATAGGTTTAGCATATAGCGTTTATCATTATTAATTACAAATTAACTTGTCTTTTTTTTTCTTTTTTTCAAACGACCTATTTTGGCTTTGCAGTATCAGTAATTTGATAAGATCAGTGTGAACACGTCTGCTGCCCCTGCAGATATCTCGATTATTTCATATTGTTTTCGTATATTAAAATTCATCGATATTCTTTGAAGTATAAATCAAATATGTGTACAAACATGAAATCGATAGCAACAACTGTTTTTCTAAAAAAAATGCATGAAAATCGTTGTTTTTTTGCCGCTTCCAAACCAGGCGGCCCTTAATATACAAATATTAATAACGTATATTATACATATCCATTTTATAATTATATAATATTTTCATAAAAATCTTTTCCCTATAACTAAAACTGCTAGTCATCGATAAAATTATGACGACATTGAGGCTGTTAAATCAGAAGATGCAAATAAATGTTTTTCGAACGAATTTATGCAATATAAATGATGCAAAACGCATTCATTTATGCTGCATAGAGGTAAGCGTTCGCAATTTTATTGAATATTCATATTCGTTTCGCCGATGGACAGAAGGTAAACAGTAAACAATGTAAATGTGATGAAGGATTGAGAAATAGCACGATTTTCTTTTCGAGAGTCTAGGTTGAGATATGCTTTACAACTAGACCAGAAATTCCATTCAACATTCTGCCCACTGTAAAGAACGAGTTTCATGACCTTCGAATTCCGTTCTTTGTCATGTAAATATTTCCGCCGATTTTAAATTACTTTCTTCTTCGCCAAAGTTTTTCGCACAATTTTGCAGAAATTAAAATCAAAATCTCCGTTCTTTTGTCGTGTAAAATATCGCTGCCGATTCTAAATTATTTTCTTCTTTGCCAAAGTGTTTCGCATAGTTTCGCAGAAATTGTATTTAATAAATTATTAAATTGTAATTATACTATATATTAACAAGTAAAAATACAGTTATTTGTATTTTCGTAAATTATTTCATCAGATATGTAAAAATGCTTTATAGCATTTTACAAGTCAGTCTTCTTTAATGTCAATGACAAAAACATCTGTTACTCTCTTTCTCTCTCTCACCATAATAATAAATATAATTGGATAATGTGTTATATTCATCAGACCTTTCTGCAATTCTTAATTCTTAGTAAGGAAAATTATACGCATTAGTTTTGTTGGCAACAGATTTCTTTGATTATCTCGCGCGCAGTTAAGTATACACGTGGGGCGGTCTGTTTTTAAACAGATAAATGTGCAACTACATATCTATATAGTATATGCTTTCTGTCGCATGATATTTAACTGCGTACATTACAACTAAAAAAACATATTTAAGTTTTATGTTTAAATTTAAATCTTCTTATTCTAATAAATTAAATAGCTTTTATAAGATTTTGTAATCGAATAAAAATTGTACGAATTAACAAAATTATACAAATTAACATTATTCAATAAATGTATATATAATCTCTGTAATTAAATTATTTATTTTTTGAATATTTCTTGTACCTTTCTAAAATAAATAATGTATGGTAAATGCATGATTATATAACATTTCAGCGTATTTTAAAATGTAGAGTACGTGTATAATCTCTCATATAATGATATACTTTATATACTGTATATTTATGAAATAATAAACATACACAAAAAAAACATGTTAGACAGAGAATACGTTATTTATGTAGTCTACAATAACGTAATAAATATTATGCGCGTTTTACGCGAGCAGTATATATTTAAATATATTATAATTTAAAGCTTGTTCGAGAACTCGTTTTTCGGCGAAAAAAACTTCAACAAATAATCATTTTAATTATTTTTAATAATTTTAATAATCATTAGCGAAAAGAAACCGTAATGACTCATATTTATTATGACGATAAAATATATATATTGACCAATAATTGATTGTTGCAACAAGAGAGAGATAGAAGTCGAGTTCAACGACAAATTTATAACTTCCATTGTATTATTTTCCATGGAAAATATTATTAAACCAATCAAACTAAATATCGTTAAGCTTTATTATGGAAATATACGAATGAATAGCAAATACGCGCAGAAATCAATTATAGTCTAATAATTCGCTTTCTCTCTCGTGGCTTTTATTGGGTTTATTCCAATAAATTCCACTAATTAAGCGGACTATCCTGTTATAGACCAGCTATAGCATTGAAAACCGCAGTCTTTACAATCGCAAGTTTTTAAACGTAAAGCTATACGTATGTTTTGTCTCGAGATTATCTTGATCAAAGATTATCTAATATCAACAATAGTAATTCCAGCTATAGTATTCAATGACCGACTCAAAATATTAGCGAACAGAGAAGATAATAATTGTCCCGCATAATAAAGATCTTTCTTGATGCGTGACAACAATGAGCTTTATATATTTTTATATATTTGCCTGCATATATGTATTAATTGTAAGATTAATTATATGGGCCGATATACAGGATTGAAGAGAAGTTACAAATCGGGAATTAAAGTTACAAATTAAAACGTCCAGAGAAAGTATAAACATCACACATAGAATTGAAGAACGAGAATCGAATTATAATTACACCAATTCACCTTTAGAGAAAATATATTAACAGATACACGAGAGTAACTGTTTTCTGTTTAACTAAAAAAAATAATGATTCATCATGTTCACTTATCGCTATTTTGCATTAAATTAAGATACGCGATGGAGCAAGGAGCGAACAAGTTTGAGAAACCCTGCTTTTGTAGGTATTCTCACATAACTTTACGTTTAAGGTTCTATTTTGTTGCTATATAATTGGACCATAACACAATAGTCCGCTCAATTAGTGGAATTTATTGGAATAAATTCAATCGAGTTTTGCAATTATCGTCACGTAATGATATCGTACAATAATTTATTGCGTAGTAATTCAATTTATACGTAGACAAAAATCAAATTACGACAATCTTTGTCGAATTTATATATATATATATATTGTATGTAAAATTTTTCGTAGTATCATCCGCCGTTTTCCACGATCTCACGATTTCTTACTCGGAAAATGAAGAAAGAATGATGTCATACTTTATGTACCATCCTACGTCGCGTAACCAAATGTAAATAGATGATAATTACAATATATAACGCAACAGTCTTTTGTGTAATACTGTATGTAGGATTTTGCGTGATACTTTGTACGTGCTAGGTACATATTGCGATGTATGTTTTCGCAAGAAAAAATTTGATGAATTTTTACTTCAAAAAGATGATATTGTACATCCCGATAGGAAGACATTGGTTATTTAAAATCAAAGCCACACATTTAGTAATGACTATTTGTTTTACTGTATTTATACATAATCAACAATATTTTGCTTTCAATCTTTGACGAAAATCTAATTATTATCCAATAACAATCTATCATTTATTTTTATCAATTAATTCATTTATTTTTATCAATTAATTCATTTATTTTTATCAGTTAATTCATTATACGATATGTAAAAAAATGTTCTTAAAAATAAATTGTATTTTATCTAAGAATTAAAGTCTCATCATTCTCAGAAAATATAAATTGTGCAATGAATGATAAAAGCAGGAAACAAATCAAATTAAATAATGATTGTAGATAAAAATAGTTATTTTAAACCATTGAAGAAATAAAAAGAATAGAAAGAAGAAAAATATTTTTACAGCCATATACCCTGAAAACTAAATTAGATATATTCAATTCTTTATCACATGAATTTGTTAATACATAGATTTAATCGAGTTGCATAACGGAAAAAAAAAGTTAATCGACGAAATTTAATTGTGAAAATTAGCTTAAATAATATAGCAGAGATTAGATGTGATAACAAAGTCTCTCATGTTACCCCATGTGTCACCTGTAGATATGTGACGCAACGAATACCTATTAGTGTGCGTATATAAAAGCGACCAACGCTACTTACCGTCTGTTTTAAGATCGACGCCATCCTGAATGGGGATGAGCCACAAGGGGAAGATGCCGGTGAGGCCGACCATGGTGCTGCCCAGTAGAGAGAATATCCATGGATTGTAGGATAAATATCCGACGATCTCGTGCCATAAAGACCATGCGTCCGTTCCTCCGGAAATGTCACACGAAAAATCTCCCGCGTCCGTGCAGTTGACAAAGCACGCGTATGATGCAGCAGCCATGTTTGTTGTTGCGTGTTCCTCTCTTTCTTTCTCTCTCGTTTCGTCAAGATCCTCGTGTCAACGCGGACGGGAACGCGAAATCAACGTTAATGTCTCGACTTTCGAGATTCCTCGTGATTCGACCTTGAAAACTATCCGTGAACAAGAAACCTTGAAATGCTACGAAGCCGGTGATCGAAACGTATCGCCGCTCTTTCCGGAACTAACCTCACCGCGACGAATGGACAGCCGCTATTTAAAAGGGCTTATCACGCTGTGCTGTATCGAGAAGACGATGTTATCGCTAACAATGACGTTCATAGTCCAGATTATGATATAGAGAGAGATTTCGGCGCGAAGCAGCCCTCGTCATATGTGCCTATGTGCATACGTCACTGCGTCGTAGATTCGTCTGCGCGATGATAATGAGGAGTCGTGGTGATGAAATGTTTGGAAAAATCGTGACAATGGATCGTCGAGCGACCGACTAGCCTACACTGAGGACTGAGTACGGACGCTTGGAATTAGGAGGCCGCCGCTGCCTGCCTCCTCGTTGATTCGCTACGGACCGTCGTTATTTCATAGCGTCGGGTTGACACAAAGGCACCGTCGACGCCGTGGCGAGTAACGCGTAATGACAGCGATCTCGAGGACGCACGATGCGTGCGTCCGCCCCGTCTCTCTACTTCCGTGCTCGATTAACTCGCGATTAACGCTCTTTCGTTCTTCGCTTTTCCGCGTGTAGACTCTATCGCGATCCTTCCCGTACTGCGACGATTCGACGACTGACGAAGACTGACGCGCGCTGCGTCATAAGCGGTCCATTTATAACCACGTTCGCGCATGCGCATAAACGAGACGGGCTGAGCGGATCCGCGCGCGACGAACGGAGATAAATGCGAAGAGAGAACTAAATGCAGAATCAGCGTGACGAGAAAAGACGAAGAAAAAGAGAGATAGAAAGAGAGGAAGAAAGGATCCAGAAACGTGATCTGTTGTATCTTCGAGATCGATAGAGGCGCTACTTTTCGAACGAAGATATTTGTTTCTCAAGGACCGGTTCCCCTTCGTCGATCAAATTTTAATACACTGTAACACTCTCCGCTTGCTTCTGTATTTAGAAACACGCGGAAAAGCTTGAATCACCGGATCACACAAAGACGATCGAAATTTTGATACCATCTTGGACAATACACGGATCGCGCCCGTGTCTCATATTCCTCTGAGCATCTTTCCTTACAATTACATTTTTTTTCGTATCACGATCCTATATATATCTGTAATAATCTATATTATTTGCTGATAAACGACTTATCCGACTGGCAGATAACGCGCAATGCTTCCCTCGTGATTCTAAAACGCGGAAAACAACTCATGTTATCTCGCACATGCGATATATCTGTGCTGAAAACACAGAGAATTTACAATATGTTGGAATTGAAATCGTATTATATTATTGTGTTCCGGTTACTTTATTTATGTATCGTAATCGTGTAACGTCCGAAGAGATATATACCTATTGTCCGCGTGTATCGCGTGATATTAATATATAGTGTTATAATTATACAGGGTGGTCCTTGTAACGGTCACCACGATTTTTAAGGCACTTACAATAATCTGACATAAAAAAGTCATAAACAGAAATTCTCAACTATCTTAAATATGTATCAACAATAATTCGTGCGAATGAAAACGTTATCTAACGGAGAACCGTCGAAGTAAAGCTTGCCCTCATGCTAGACTTCTCCTACATCGTTTTTGGCATGAACTTTTTACAGAGCTTGTGTTTTAATAAACCTTCTCGCTTGGGAATAGAATAGAATAGTGGAATTCGTGTCTCGAACAAATAAATTTCAAAATAAATAAATAAAATGTTGAAACAACTTCGTTTTTGTTTTCCTTCTCTCTTTTGTCCTCTTGTCTTGTTTATACTTGAGATATACGAGCGATTTAAATCGTTCTGACAAAAATTCAGAGATATATATATGTATATTTAAAATTTTTATAATATATTATTTTTAAGATATAATTAATATTTCTAATTATTGAAGATAGATAGTTTTGAATATGAAATACTGCAAAATAATTGGAACGACTTTTGATCATTTAGAGAAATTCTAATTTAAAAAAAGTATAATTACTTATTGTGTTGCATAATGTTTTATTTCAAAAAATACTTGAAAAGAATTATCGGGTACAACAATTAAAAATTATCGAACACGATGTGTTGATAACGATATATATAGATTGTAGATGAAATGATACCTTCTGATTAATTCAAATTTTTAAATGGCATATTTGTATATAAAAGTAATGTGAATGTTACTTATGTATAATATAATATACGAAGAATTCATATTTTTTTAGGATCATGGTAACATAATATATGTATATAGTAAAACATATTTTATTTTCATATAATCTATTTTATAGTTTCATTAAGATAAAGATTAAAAAAAATATATAATAAAATAATCAAAAATTGCATATTTATATATAAATTTTCTAAAATTCTGATAATATATATTATATATCTTAATTCGCGTAATCAAATTTCATTACAGGTGATAAAAAATTTTAAAAAAGATATATCTTTTTTTATATATTCATACTTAATCTATCAAACATGTTGACATAATATTATCTAAGTAATCTTCGATTGATTTCTTTAATTTAAAAGTTATAAAATTATTACCGAGTTATAATTACTTTCTCTTCGCGTGCGATAATAGTCGTAATTTTTGCAATTTACTAATCTTATCTATTTTATTATTTGTTACCCGTAAATAAGGAGGAAAGAAGCGTAATTCATTGCAAAGTATACATGTATTAAATTCACAATCAAATGCCAGCCAATAATTAGACGTTATTCTTTGGATAATCATCAAGTCACGAGCAAATATGGCATAAATCATACATACAATATAATGTTTATCGGTTTTTTCGATTCATCGATTCGAAAACACTGAGATTTATGTAACATCTTATTATCCAAGCATGCGACGCTAAAACTTCCTCAGTGTATATTTCACAGAAAAGATAATGAAAGATACCGAGCGCTCGCGCGATCGATAATTCGATACATAAATTCTATGCAACCATGTTTCCTACGTGAACAACTCTTTTGTTGTGAAATCTTACAATAGACGATTCATGTTATTTGTATCAAATGTTTGTAGATAGTTAACCACGTGAGGAAAATTTGAAAAAATAATCATAAATGTGCCCGGCAAAATTCTAAATATTAATTTTAATAAGCGTTATCACATCGTGTTCATTACAATTGATAAATATTAATGTACGTTTTAAATAAGCGTACATTATAATAAGGAATCTCAACTTAATTATATTTTTGACGCTATAGTTGCGAGAATTTGAAATCAAAATATTCACAAGTACGACATTCATTATATCATATTCATGAATGGTTTAAAATAGAGTAAAGATAGTCAACTATCTTATAAGAGACGGGGAAGATTGAAATATCTCCTACTTAGTTGGCATACATAAAGACGAATATTTTTAATTATTTCATTGAATTCTGTGCGGTTTATATTGATAACAGAAACTGTTAGCACTATTTTCAATACATCTTTAAATCATGTGACATCAGTGTAAAAATTACATAACTCCATACATCTTGTTTAGCATGACTTTAATTAATCACGTTGTAGACGGCAGAATGCCAAGGGTTTCCATTTGGACCTCGGTCAACAAGAAATTCACCATTGATGATGTCGACTACTTGATATCAGCACGATCCTGCAAGCTTGAATGAAAGAAAATTCATGAAAAGAATTTTGTGAAACTTGCAAAGCAAAATTATTTTCCCCGTGAGAATTTTTTATTTAAATATATTTTCTATGAGATTTTCTTGTATCATTATTATATCTAACCATAGATGAAAAATTAAAAATTGAATAATGCCAACAGACTTGCAGAAAAGTATTAAAAAAATAACTTCGAAAATCGTGGACTTAAAAAAAGAGATTATAGAGAGTTTGCCGATAGGTTTTACATATATATTGCAAATTTGGCTACACAAGAGGAAAAATCATGTTTCTCCTTCATCTTATAAAATAACTGTGGGAACTGTGTACATTATATGAATCATCATTATGTATCAGTTGCATCTTTTGGCAGCTTTCAGATTTTACAAGAGGGGATGAATATTTTAAAGAGACGCAATAAATTTTTTAATACTGGGCATTTCAACTTGATTTTTATATGATAAAATACATTTAAATAATGAAAAATGTCAACTCTATTCACCAAATAATTTTTCGGTTTCAATAAAACTTTTGACTTCTTTCTATTCTATCTGTTTCATATTTTTGAGAAAATTGAAAAAATAACACGTATATTATAAAATATCATAATATATTTGATGATGTAATCAAATTATCATCGAATCATATTTAAGTTGACGTGTATGAGAAAAAATTAATCAGTTCTTGGCTAAAGGTACGAGCAAAATTTATCAGCATGTTCATGGATAAAAGGAAAGGATACATGCGGCTGGTTCATTATCTTATTCCTATGATGTAAAAATACGTAAGACTTTCTCCTAAGTCCAACAGACCGTACATATGAAAGATATACCGGCTCTTCTCCTCGCTCGAATGATTCGTCTGCACGAAATACTTGTGCTAGCGGAGCACTCCAGTAAATCTATTTTCAGAAAGCTGCGAAAGAGAGAGAGACAGAAAAACATCGGATTATTTTAGTTACAATTTTTCCTCCGATCCGCAGAACGCGGGTGGACGTCTACGCGAATATCACGACGATGACTGAGTATGCTGCTACTTTTCGCCTATCGACAACGATCGCGCCCGTTCTCGACTAACGAGCTAAATGCATGAAAAAGTGAATTGCATCAAAGTTAGAGATTATTCGAATCTAACGAAATTTCGTGATGGTGACAAGGATTGCGAAACAACAAACGTCTACAAAATGTGAAAATGCAGATTAATGTGCTTGGCAATAGTGAAAAAATTATACGAAAATCGAGAACATGCATTTTTCCAATCGTAATATATAATCTGAATAACATTTATGAAATTTCTTTTTTATGTACAAAAAGCTACAATTTTCAATGTGTGCGAATTTATATTTCTTTCTCTCAAGTGTCGTGTGGGAAGTTTTATAACAAGTATGCAGAGACTTCGAGATCATCTTATGATTCTTTCTAAATTAATGTGTGCAAATTGTATTTGTCCTTTTACCGTTTGCATAAATAATAAATCATAGGTAAACTTTTCTTTTATGTATTGTATGCGTTCATTATTACTAGGTATTTCACAAAATAATAGCGTCAAAATTGTCCTCTGCTTCGCATCTTCGTTTTTCTCCTATTCGCAACTCGCCTAAGGATCGATTTAGGACTTTTTAATCGATTGTCTCGTCTTCATAATTTCGTCGTCATGGACCTGCGAAGAATGTCAAATTGGAATGTCTTGAGCGTGGAGGCTGCGTTGCAACAACTCAACGCCTTCGAAGGAGATGATTCCGAGAGGATAATAAGGCGTCCTAATACGGTAAGCAAATTTACTTTTGGAATATTTAATGATCGGCCTTCATTAAAAACAGAAAGATAATGAAACTATTGCGAAACAACAAATTTTTTGTCATAATGTAAATACGTATTAAAGTTACAAAATATCAGCTGTATACGAGTACTCTTTCTACGAGTGTCTCCACACTTCGTCATTTCTCCAGACATGTTTTAAAAATAAAAACTTCGAAAATAATTTGCTATTTGCGAATGTATCTATGGATTTTTATTCAAAAATACTCCAAATCGCAGATTTCAAAAATCAAGCATCGAGTTTTAAGGCTATCAAGTCTGAGTACGCAGTACGTTTGTATCTTCGAATACGTGAAGGATCGATATCGACTAATAAAATAAAAATAAAGTAAAAATTTTTCTTTTAAATCTTGGGAAGCGAATCTCATCCTTATAAATGAGCACATCACTCGGCGACGGTTTAGCCGTATTCGAACGAGAGAAATCTCGCGACGTCAATATCGGCGCTTGCTCGCGCTTCTTTTACACATAGTGAATGTCACATCAATATGTCGGGGAATGTCAATAGGTCTTCCCATTCTGGCCTGTTGCCTGCGTGCCTGTCTGCCTGCCTTTATTTATAACTAATTAAAGAAGACCCAGTTGCAAATGCTGACTCTTCTAAGGCGGTCAAACGGCGATCGGTTCGATAAGTCGGAGCCAATTTTCGGTTTTCCAGCTCAAACTATTAATACATTTTACTAAAGGATATAAACGCGATAGTTCGCGTGAGTGAAAATTTTTAATCTATAATAGTATCTCGTGTGATTGTCGTATCGTTCTTTGCTCGTAAGTTGCTCGAGTTCTAACAATGACCACTTGGACGCAACTAACCGTGGAACATGTCAGCGCAATATCCAAGGAAGAATTTAGCACAACGCATCGAGGAAAATCGGTAATTCTAATCATCCGAATCAATTATTATATATTCTTAAAAAATGATTTTTATTTTAATTATTAAATATTTATTAATATTTTAAAGGAATTTTTCTTTTTTAATGCTTTTAGAAAATTAGGAATCCTTTTTATATTAGAACGATACACACACGGAAAGAGAATTGATATTACCATTTCTTAAAATTAAAGATTGTGAAACATTCCTATTGTTTTTATGCATTTATGTATAATATATATTTTATTGTTGAATTTTTTATTACCATCTATTGCGTGTATTTTATTCTAATAAAATTATAATTATAAATCGATACTTTGAAATTACAAACCGTGTTGATTCCGTGTAACTTTTGTAAGATTTTAATATACATATACATATATAAATTTGCTTCATAAAAACAGGCCGATTTTTATCTCATAAAACAGTCTATTAATCATTTAAGATTGATAGATTAATATATATTTTTCAGTGAATAATTAAATATGTATTATAAATTCCATATATCTACTTTATATAACTTCACATAACTGATAAACAATAGAATCTGACAGCTGATTTCTACTCTTTTCGAAAAAGATCTTTAGAGTTTAGATTTTATTCAATATTTTTTTGTTATCTCTATTTTATAATTATAAAATATAAAAT
>NW_021853375.1:1555590-1595359 GCF_003651465.1 Formica exsecta
TATAAAATATATTATTATTATATTTCATTAAAACAATCAAGAAAGACATAATTCCTGTTATAACAATTCAATTTCTCAATTAGGAAATAATTCAATTTCTTAGGTAATTGGTTTCCTAGGTCACTAACTTCGCCGATTAACACGAAACTTAAACACTTTAATCATAACGATATATGCGTAACCTGTTGCTAGTAATTCATTAAGTATATCACATTGAAATCGTGCCAATTATTACGTCGAGAGCCATTAGAAATACTATTTTCCGCATAATCTATATTTCTGTAAATATAATCAAATTAAGAAAATATATAATTAATTTATTATTTATGGTTTATTATTCCCTTTTATTCCAGACAAGTGTAATAAACGTTTTTTTGCAAATATTATATATCTATATAAATATTATATATATACAGTATGAATTTGCAAAAACATCTTTGTAACATTTGTCTATAATGCAAGGGAATAAGTAAACAATATTAAATAAGTAAATATTAAATTAATTAGTTGATCCAATTATATTTACAGAAATTCATATTTTTTAGTATAATTTTGTTTATTTTAATAATTTATTTTGTTATTTATAAAAAAAATATAAATATTATATTTAATTCTAGTTTGTTCAAACTGTTTTGTAACAAAAGCAAATGTATAAAATCAAAAAAGTTATATAATTTAAAAAATGTTTTTCATTAGCGTGATATTTATATATTATAAATAGATAAATAACTTTATTGCACAACATGAAGAAATTTGCCACTCAATTCTGTATTATTTAATATTTATGTAGCAGAAATTGCAATACACACATTAAATGTACAAAAATTTGATAAAAATAAACCGATAAAAACTCGTCAAGAGAATTGCTTTTTCTATTGACAAAGATTTAGGAAAATCTGTCGCTTACAGTGATCGAGTAAAATCGGATGTTTTAAATTGGGAGACTCCTTATCACAGAAAATAAACTTCATTAAAAATGTAAAACTAGTATCCCGGCGTTTTGATGTAACCGGTGGGGTTTAAAATAAAGTACAGGCAAGCCTTCCAAGTCGTATATTTAGGGCGACGCGCAAGCGCGATCCGATTAAAAGCACTGAAGACTTGTAGTTTGAGCTTTCTCGAATTCTGCTTCGTGTCGCGATTCTAATAGACGGAGTGTAACAACGAATAATAATTTACCTCGTGTGTTTTCACCAAATAAATAAATTTTCCACGTTAGAGAAAACATTTAAATCCGCAAATTAAAAATTCATATGTAACATTTAGTTTGTGAAAATCATGCTGAAATAAATCGTGATATGGTATGGTGATGTTTAACTAAAGAGCCAAAATGAAAGTGACCTTGAATTAAAAAGAGAGAGAACGAAAAATTAAATAGTATTTTTTATTAAATAAAAAAAAATAAATATACTTTCTATAAATTCGCACGCGAAAAAAATCAACAAAAGCTAAAATAAAATAAACGTTTTCATTCGAATTTAACGTTAAAAGAAGCAGCACCATGGATCTCGGTGGTGTGGACGTTTGGGGCCAGATTGCCCTGGAAACGTCTCAGATGTACGTTTCCGAGGGTGGTGCTGCTAAGAGTCGTACTGTAAGTTGTTGATTTATTTAATGTTGATATAACATGATCTTTAATTTATCTCTCGTGAAACGGTGCGACTTAACACAAAGTCCGTTTATATCACTGTTGGATTTCATGGAATTCGGTGTGAATCATTAGCAACTTTTATAAACGGATTAACATCTATATCTCTATTACGTACTTTCTATAAAATCCCTTTTACTAAACTAAACTTTTCAAATATGTTTTTATGTAGAGATTTTGCAAAAAAAAAAAAAATAAACTCGATATTCAAAAAAATTAATAAATATAGCTTGATTTCGCAAGAAGAAGAAAAGCTTAACGGATAGTATATCTCAAGTTTAATCTGTCTTGATATTGCGCCAACATCTGAATAATACGCGTTAATGATATACAAAGACAGTGACATGCGTGAAAAATTGTACGATTTAAGCTGTGATAATATCAATCGATTGTTTATTGTTTCGCAAATCATTCAATAATCGATCAATGATGTATCGTTAACATTTCCAAAAACATCATTCAATTAAAATGTATCTCATTGAAAACTTATTACACGCTGATAATTATGTCCCTTTTTTTGCAGACAATAGAGAAACTACCGGACAAAGTTCTTCTGAACGTTTTTTGCTATCTGTCGCATCGCGAAATATGCAGGGTTGCTCGAGTTTGCAAACGTTGGCGACAAATTGCGTATGACACGCGTCTTTGGAAGCACGTGTCTCTAAGACCAGAAATAAGCGGGCTTCACGTGAGCTCTCTGGAAAATCTACTGCATTTAATCAGGTGACGCGAGATCGTAATACCTAATTATGCGCTTTTCAAATATTTCTTGACTTCCATGCACAAGCTTTTTAAAGACGAAGAAAGTCCAATGTGAATAAAATTATTAATTTCAGAAATAATACTTGGAAAATTCATTTACTTTCTTAATTTATCTAAAGAGTTCGATATATACGTAAATCAAAATTAAAGATGTAAAAATATTTATATCTGAAAAATGTTATTTTGTGTGTTTGTAAAAGTAATAAAATTTACTCTTAATTTATATATGGAACACAATGTAAAACAATGACAATTTAATATTTACAGCGTACGTTTTGGACCGTCATTAAGATATATCGAATTACCAATAGAATTGATCACTCACACAGTTCTTCACGAGTTAGCTAATAAATGTCCAAATTTAACGCACATGTTATTGGATTTCTCGACTGCTATGCAACTGCACGATTTCTCGGAAATGCAAGCTTTCCCAACAAAATTGAAATATATGTGCATATGCCTATCTGAGGTTATTTTTATGGAAGGCTTTATGCGAAAAATTTACAACTTTATTAATGGTTTAGAGATTCTTCATTTGATCGGTTAGTGAAAAGTTAAGAATAAAATCGTATATTTTTTTTATACTATCTCATATATATACACAATATCTCAATATGCATTAACATATCGCCAAAATCTAATAAATTTGTTATAAAATCTATTATTTTCTAGGAACATACGAAAAGGTCGAAGAAGAGGAAGAGGAAATTTACGAGGTAATTAATGTTCACAAACTCAAATCTGCGACGCCGAATTTGAGGGTAATCAATTTATACGGAATCAACTTTGTGGATGATTCGCATATTGATGCTTTCTCCTCTAATTGCATCCAACTTGAATGCTTAGCCGTGAATTTCTGTGCCAAAGTGACCGGTTCGACCATGAAGACTCTCTTTCAAAGGAGCAGAAGACTGAAATGTCTTCTTATGCAAGGAACAAGTGAGATATTATTATCTCTGACGTTATAAACGTATATTTCTCTTGCCATGATTCATTTTTTTAAAGAAAATATAACTTATTTCGCGCGGATATTCATTCAAATCGATTAATCTATGTCGCAAATTTTTATTTGTTCTGATAACATAAGTCAAGAGATGGATGAAATCTCTTGTTACTCTTTAAAAAAAATATTACAATATATTTTGATATTATTAACGAGATTACATATGCGTATATCTCAACTAAATATACGCTTTTTAGATCTCCAGAGCGAGTACGTCATGCAAGTCGAATGGGAAAAATCCAGCGTCCAGGAACTCGATGTTACCGCCACCGATCTGTCGACGGAATGCTTGATCGATATGCTGACCAGGATTCCTGGCCTTCGCTTTTTGAGTGCCGGTCAACTGAACGGTTTCAATGACAGTGTATTAAAAGCATGGACCGAAGTCGGAAATCCGCGAAACTTGATAGCGCTAGATCTGGATAGCTCCGATAATCTGAGCGACGATGCCTTGCATAAATTTCTGTCTAGACATGGTCATCAGCTGTACGGCCTTGCTTTGTCAGGCATGCCGCATATTACCGATCAGCTATGGCAAAGTGTACTACCGATTCTCACAAATGCAAAGTGAGTATTTATGATTTCACTAACTTCGTATAAGTATATTCTACAAATGAAAATGTATATGTGTTAAACGTGATTTATTGTTAAATTCGCTCTGTAAAAGTTATAGCAAGTTATACACTAATTAAAAATAGCTATAATCATATGTTTCACATTTGATAGAATTTCAAATTTATATTCGCGTAGCTTGTTTTCTTTATTTATTACAATGATAAAAATTTCTCTCCTGTCCCTATTATTATGCTAATGAATTTTCATCATTTATGTTTTTATTAGAATTTAATGATCTTGATGCGTGTGTTCATGTAATGTTTCAGAATACTTGTAATGGGTACTCAAGAGAGACTAGGTGTTAATATTCACGTGGATCAGCTGATGGATGGAATTGCCAATAACTGTCTTGATTTAGAGCGTCTGGAATTACGCTGGGATCCAGAAAATTTGCGATTTTCCGATAAAAGTCAAAAAGCCATTGATATCCTACGTGTCAAATGCATTAAGCTAAGATGTTTAAGTTTAAGGTAAGCTCAAAGAGAGATAAACAGAATTATAAAATGAAGTAAACAGTATGTATAAAAGAGAAATATGGTTTTGTTTCAGCGATGGAAGATACTATGAAATCGTCAAAGCAAATTTCGAGCGAGCTGACAGACTGACTGTCGTTAGAACAACTACTTGTTGCAGAGTATCAAACTATTATCTTTTGCAAAATTATAAGGATTTAATTTTTAATTGACGCGAATTTTAATGATCGATTCTCACATCGAGTTTTATTGCGTTCCTGTTGATGAATTTAAACAAACATGTGCCTAAATATAAAGCTCTCCGATATTTCTTTGTTAAGGTATTAACGTAAAATAATACTAGCGCGATAAGAAAATAAAATTAATAAAAGAAGATAAAGAAGATAAAATTTATATTGTATGATAATACAATGACATGATAATTGTAATTTAATATCACAAGTATTTTAAAATTTTTCTGCATTATATATTTACTTTTTTCTGCGATATTTATTTTTAATAAATTTCCAAACTGTCTGGAAACATCCACATTTCGCAAATATTTTTTTTCTTTCTTCGCGTTAAAGCCAGATGCAGGCGTGTCATCACGAAGGAGAAAAACATTACGCATGTCAGTGTCAAAGTATCCTTCGTATTCGAAATTTACGCTAGCCGCAAAGTACGCACGAATGGTTCGCGAATTATCGATTATTGGTTAATTTATTCATGCCCGCGAGTAAACGACGACGACGACGACGACGACGACGCCGCACTGGCCACCGCTGTCGGTCGATTCGGACTTCGTCGGCCACAACACGCGAACAGCTGCTACATTATATGTTGTGCTATAGTCGGCCGAGGACCGCGTCCCGGTGGTCGCCGTCGAGCTATGCCATTATTCGCATGACTCCGTCAAAGGGCTGCTGTCAATTCACCGTGCACCTTCATGTCGGACGTCGAGGCGGATTCGGCCGAGAAGCGGCTGAAAATTGTGCTCGTGGGTGACTCCGGTGCCGGTAAAGTGAGTTTCAGTCTGTCACGTCCTCGATCGAATGTGCGCGCCAAGGTGGATGATCCCGTTGTTTCGGTGCTCGCAGTTTCCGAAAGATAGCTATTTATATTAACGCGAGCTGCGTCTGGCTTTAAATTTGTTTGCCGATTGCCATGGTGAAAATTGAGAGTCTTTCAACAGGTGATAATGTGAGCTACGCGTTATTGTTGAAGAGTACTTTGATAAATATTCTTTCTCGCGCGACTGTGCATAGACAGAAAGATTGATACGTTTTCATTTTTTTTCTACAAATATTTATTTATTTGTACGGGTTTATTGCTGTAAAAAGATTTTATTAATAATATACATTGCTTTACTAATATAATTATATTAATAATTACATATGCTTTTCTTTACACAATATAATGGTATATGGTTGCGTTAAGCGCTATAGATTAACGTAATGAATGTAATACGCGAGCTTGGATCGATGAAGCCTCTGACCGCGCGAGACTTCGTGTTTCTCGGATCTAATGCGAAAACTTTTGCAAACATGCAACGTTTGCAGTATTGTTCTAGTTGCCAATAATATGACAATAAGGTCAATCGGCAAACACAAATTTTCTAATCGATGGTTTTTGAATTAATGAGGCTAACTATATAGGCCAAGCATGAATTTATTAACCTTCTAAGCTATTTTCTTTTATATCGTTTCGTTGGGTGACAAATGTCGCAAGTCACAAGAAAGAAAGATCGATATATTTTATCGTAATATATTTAACATAATTAACGGGATAAATTTACTGAAAATCTATTTAAAAATAATGTATAAATGTGAATTTAATCTGACATTAAATAAATCGCGCGAAGTTTATTGAGTATTATTGTTACAATTTCAATTTGTCTTCTTTCGAGTTGGACAATCATTGTATAAGTATCATTACCAATTTTATTGATTGTCTAGCGTGATACTTGATAATTGAAATTCAAGGATCCTTCTTTAGACCAGCATCGTCCAGAAGTTTTGCAACAACGATTTCACCAGACAGTACATACCTACCGCGGGCATCGACTTTTTTCTCAAAAACATCACCATCGGTTGTTACAAGAATGTTAATCTACATCTATGGGACGTCGGTGGACTCGCTTTGCACGGGAACATGTTGGACAAATACGTTTTCGGAGCACACGTAAAGTCAATTTCTTTTTGCGATTATAAAACTATCAAAATAAATTTTATTTCGTATATTCTTTCGATATTTTTGTTTATTTGTGTGCTATGATTTTATATCGTTGCAATTTTATTTATATGTATCTTTCCTACGAATCAGATTATTCTTCTGGTGTACGATGTCACAAATAGTTCGAGTTTCGATATCTTAGAAGAGTGGCTCAATCAAATCAAGAACTTCATTGACACTTACGACGAACCGCCTTTAATAGTGGTAGTAGGTAATAAATGCGATATGGAGCATCAGAGAACAGTTAAGAGAGATAGGTCGCATCGATTTGCCGCGGAAAACGGATTTCCATATCACGATATGTCCGCGAGAACCGGAGAATCGGTAATTTTTTTTTTTCTCGTAATAACTTTGTAAAAGAAAGCGGTATATCTTTCACATATTTAGATTAATATAAAAATTACAAAGAGATTATATTAATTTTAGGTATCTTTATGCATAGCAAATTTGGCAGCGCAGATTTTGGGTGTCCGATTGACAAGAACGGATCAAGACTTTCATAAACCTATAATTATTGCTGAAATTGGAGATACAGTAGATATGAGTTCAATACACAAAGTGGTAAAAAGAATTCCCAAGAGAAAACAACATCCAATTGCATTCAATCCACGTTTTCCTATCTCGAAATCCGCGGTATGTGCATTGCAATGATGATCATCATATACCTTAGAATATCATTTCAAATCGAATAAAATATATATGAATTTCTCTAACGTAAATGTAAGAATCAACAAAAATTGTACATACTACGCGATTGTAGCTATAATATAGATAAATATATTTATATACTATAGAACACTCTTATATTTCATACGTGATGTCTTGGACAATTCAACGTTCAATCAATTTAACATTATAATTGATACATAAATTCCATTTATTTAAGTATGCAATTATAATAGAAAATAGTACATAACTGTCAAGAATGTATTGTATTTTTTACGGTTGTCCCACTTGTATAAATGCATCAAATGATATATTTGTCTATCGCACTTTTTAATTTATTTATTATGTATATTGATAACAGATAAAAAAATAAATATCATATTTATGTAATACGGGGCCAATGAATAAACATATGATTATAAAATTTCTACAGTAGATTTAAAAACAGATTTATTAATCGTATTTCTCTCGTTTTAATTATGCTAATAATTACACGCGCAATATAATTATATTTTATATAACAACATTAAAAATACTTTCATACATTAATAATAATGATTACAAAATTATAATAAAGCGCATAATATAGTAAAGACGAACGTATATCTTAAAAATTTGCGGAAGAATCTAAAATTGCTAGGAAGATTTATTAAATATTATGTTATAAGGTGCGTTCATCGAAAAGTTGTAACTAGAGGCGCAATTGAAGATTTGATATAAATAATTCTGTAAGGTAAAAATAAAAATTTTCAATAAAGCTACTTTACTAGTTATATTTTGGAAGAATATATAAAAAAACACACTCTAAAATACTTCAATATACTTCAATATAACTAAAATATTTCAATATACTCTCTTTATATTCCTTTTATACTTTACAAATATCGTTATACAAGATATTTTTTTTTTTTTTTTTATAGAATATTATTGGTTTCAATACGTATTTTTCAATTGAGAACGTTTTCCTCTCTTTACCTCATAGAAAAAGCTTTCAATTTAAGCTAATAATTTTATCTTTTAGTTATCTGATTAGCATAACAATGCAATTACTTGTTTATGGCACGACTCCCTGCTTATATTAAAATTGCAGATATTGCGCTAGTACACTTGAGCCAATATATTAATTTAATTAATTGCATTAATATACTTTATTGCTAATATCTTTTCGAAGAACGTACCAATAAAACCTAACACTAATTATTATGTTGTTCATAGTGGCCATGCTTATAAGTAGAAGACATAAAATGAAGAAAAAGCAATCTGTGCATACATGATTGGAAAGAGCAGCTTGTATATGTTACGTATAGAATAACAATATTAATTCAAAATCTCTTAAAATACAATAATTTGAAATACAATAATATTTGTCTAAATAATACTTTTAATAATTTTTCAATAAATTAGCATATTAGAATTCTAATGTTGCAAAATTATATCGTTTAATACATATCTATCAATATATTTTTTAATATTTATCAATATTACTATCTATCTCTCTTTTTATCTACACCGTCTATCTTAAATTGTCCAGACCAATTTCGCATTTCAGACTTTTGAAGAGTCAAAGAGAAAGAACAATTATATATATTTCTTTGAAAGCTTTTCAAAATTGTAAAACTGGTGATTTACATTAGAAATATTTATTATTAGTTCTATTAAATAATGAAATAATTTCTATAATATCTTACTTATCGAGATAAATAAGATATATAATATCTTATTTATCGAGATAAGATAGATTTATAAATTTACGGACGGTGCATTTAATATGATTTGATTTCTCTCTCTTTCCTTATATCAAATTATAAATTATCACATACTCTGTACAACAATTGTTCAAGATGTAAAATTACGAGTTTCAAACTTTTATATTTCATTGATTATCCACGCCATTTTTAAAGATTAATCGCTAAGAAATTGTTTGTGTTCTTTTCTCTTATTGTTTTAATAAAATTCTCAGTCTCTTACCATATACCACAAAGAATATGATGAATGTTTACTTACTTATCCAAAGAAACTGTTTTTCACTATAAGTCTGATTTTGTAAGAGGTCTTCTCGGCCATGTATTTCTTTCTAAAAGTTTCTCCTTGGCTTCCCACAATTGATTAAGCTTTTCATTTAATGGTGCAGTATATGTTTCTAACCATTCTTGTATTGTATAATTGTCATAAATGTCTTCCATAGCTGTACGCATTTCTTTCTCAATATACATTATTTCCATTTTATGCCTATCCAAATCAGTGACTGCACGTTCGACATAACTAGGACTTGCAAAAGAATACTTAATATTGTATGGTTTTAACCATCCCTTGTAGGTGTTATCCTGTTCCATTTTCATTACTTCTTGCGTCAAAGAGTAAAGACGTAAAATGGTTGCATATACAGACATTCCGTGAAAACTGCACTTGGTCCAGCCATACTGTGGTTCTGGTATGCTCAATGAAATCACACCATCGCATTGTAAAATTTCAGATATATGACTAGGTAATTCTATAGGAAAGCCATTTAGATTTGATGCTTGTAATACAGCTAGATTAATAGCGAGAGATGGTAGTCCTACTGGCAGCAATTCGCAAAGAACACTAAAGTGATCGTATCTCTGCCATCCAGTCAACATGACACCTTTAAATGTAATTTGATTTGAGTATCTATGAATGATTTCTAACCAACCTTGATGGTTTTCCATGTGATACGAAATGTCTGTATAATATCTGTCTGGCGAAGTGGCTCCTTTGAATGCAGTTGCAACCCAGACTTGCTTCCAGACTGCAGCATAACTTTCCCATAGTTGATCGGTTAATGTCGTACCAGGGTCAGTAGTATACTTCCAAATAACTGGTTCTATTGTCAAGTGCAAGCCTCTATCAATGATTTCTTGCGGTGATATATCACGAAATTCATCATCCCACATAAGTACAGTTAGTTCTGGATATTTTTCCTTAATATATTTGACTACTGTGGAGACATGATCCAGAAAGAGCTGTCGTTTGCCCCATTGCTTTTTAGACATAACATCTAAACATCTTGAGCATTCTCCTATTTGATAAACTTCATCCGCACCTATGTGCAAATATTTTGATGCTGGATGTGTCGAAACAACTTGGTTTATCATTTCATATATCAATGAAAGTGTTTTATTATATGTAGGACACAAGACTTGCGGATAATGTGGAACTTCCCGGAAGTCTTTATACTTATCCAATTTGAGAACAAACTCCATATGACCAAAGGTTTGTATCAACGGTATAATAATTAGTTGATTATTCTTGGCTATATTTTGAATTTGTACAATATCTTTCCTGGAATAAGAATTGCCAGCACGAATGTCCTCGATACTATCTGCAAAGGGGAACATGTCCTCGTACTCCACAAGTATACCAGTGGCTCCTAGCTTTCGCAGCAAAGGGAACAGATAATTATAATAGCTCATCTTCGGTGGAGCGCCTTTCAGGTCTAGGTGAACGATCTTATGGCCCTTGAATAGCGGAGTGCCATCTGCAAACGATTTATCATGAGTTAATTCATTAAACAGTCTGTTCCTACCAGTTTTCAAATCTCGCATCATCTGTACTTGCTGCTTACCGGACGGGCTGTCACTGCTGTCAGTGAATTCACCTGGAGAATACATATCCTCTGGTCTCAATCGAGCAATCTTCCCTGACGATATCTCATCAATCTCGTTACTCAGTATATGATATATGACAATCAGCAAGATGAAGCTGATGGTCACGATGACCATCAGCGAGGCTCGACCTCGTAGACGCGTCATGACGTCGGGAGAATCCGCGCTCTAAACTCTCCGGAAGATCGAGTCGTCGCGAGTTTATCGCGCTGGCAGATCCATCGTTCGCGTGATCTCGCCAAGCGGAGCGGAAAGACAGGCACGATCACTGTCGAGCGACGCGAGGAACGTACTCCGCATTCCTCGTCGAGCCGTCATAAAACGCTCGCATTCCCGCTTCGCAAAGAGAGTCTTTCTTTGGGTTACAGGGCGTTTTCCAACAGATTACGCATAGGCGCGGTTTTCGCGGGAAAGATAAATCGCGAGATTAAACCTTTAGGAGCCTTTATCGGGGACAAATACTGAATCGCTCTCGCGAATAGAGGAGAGAAAGTGACTTGCCGGGATTTCAATCGGACAGGCGCAGTATAAACTACGCGCGCGGTCTGTCGGCGCCGCCAAGAGACAAGACGTATCTCGGTACACGCGGACGCGTGTACGGTAGCGTGTAGTATATGATAATTATTGATTCTTACATTTCACGCTACGTCGAGCAGTAACATTGTCCATAATTTGAATTTTCAGTGATGAATAGAGAGTAAATTGCAGTCTTATAATAGCGCATATTAATATGATAAAATAAACAGTACGTGCAAATAATTAAATCGAAAAAACTACATACTTAGGCATATAATAGTAAAGTTTAATAGTTTTTTAATCTCTCTTTACATCTTTTATATATTGTTCTATATATCATATCATCTTTTTATTGTTTCTTCGTCTATCGCAACTTATTTTGTTTTTATTTTTAAAAGAAAGGATAAATCTTATATCGATAAATCTTTATAAATAAAAAATACATAATTCATAGAAATGTTAAATAGAGAGGTATATATACTTTTTCTCTTTTTTTTTTTATCAGATTTTAAATAGTTGACTGACCTAATCCGCGAATAACATTATCGCTATTGTTTGTGGTATAATTCCATATATTGCATTTTGATAAGATATAAAAAAATAAAGTGATATTAGCAATATTCTGTCTTTTACCTTGTGTGTCGCAAAAACCTTTCGAAATGATGGATCGGATGCATCAGCTTTGTTCAACTTGTATACTTTGTTTACACACACTTTCTGTAATTAAAAAAGGAACAAAAGATATATATGATTAGAGACAAAAAGAAAGAGAAGGAAAACAAGGGACAAGTTCATTTATGATTAAAAAGGACAATAAACGCAGATTTATCATGCGTTTGTGATATGGATAATCAATAGCTTTGACGATCTATTAATTCGGTTGAAAGACCATTCATCCGAGCGATAATAAAATAGCGGAAATTACGCACAATCATTGGTAATCTGTGCCAGTCTTGTCATCATAGGTCATCATTATCACCTTGCATTTCCGTCACGCGAATATCAATCAAATACAAATTCGCCGGATGCGCACACAAGCGTACGAAGTAACGCGACATCATCGAACAAAAAGATCGCGGTAATAATTTCACTAGGCGGGACTTTCGTGCGCATGCGTAACATACGTCATCGATCATGTAGCCAACTTCGGCAGACCCATGCCTAGATGCAACATAGAGCGCTTCTTGGTACTCTGTACAAATCTTTTATAATTTTTATCAATATTTATGTTATTGATATATAAAATGTATTAATATATAAAATGTGATATATAAAATGTATGTTACATTTTAAGCACGTATATCATTAATACTATGTTACAGAGTATTTCTAAAATAAGGGACTAAACTTTAGGAGTGTATTCTACTTATTGTATTAATTAACTTCTATTCCACGAAGTATGTACGCTACTGATACCTGGGTTCACATTTGCATTACTGCATATGCGTGAATTTGTCTGAACGTTACAACACATTGAATTTCGCTTCAAGGCAAGTCACGTCTGATATCATGCATCAGGCAAAATTGGTAAATTAATCAAATATACTGGTTGAATATTAAATTACATGAATTCTAAATTTTTATAAATAATGTGTTATAAAATTCTCTATAGTATATAAAGTCACATAAATAAACTGCATTAATGATAAAAAGATATATTTGTCAGACGCTCGATAATGACAATGATTATGTGCTAAAATTATTCTATTGAAAGTTCAGATATATTATTCAAATTGACATAAAACTGCTAAAATAATTCGCTTTACATATATGTATTAAAAAATATAATATATATAATAAAATGTGTAATAAAAATGTAATGTATATATCAGAAAAATATCAGGAAAAATATCAGTTTACTGGGCGATTATTTAATAACGACAATGCAATTAGCGTTCAAACGAACATTGTAAATTACAAGTATACATTTCCTCATTTCAGCCATCATAAAATGATTATATTACATCATGCAATGCGCAGGAAGTGCATTGTATCATTGGTAAAGGAGAGAGGAACATTTCGTAAAAAACGAATCTCCGGTCGAGCAAGTAGCAGTACACTAATAACGCCGTAATACACTACTACATATCTGATCATTATACAAATGTAGGTAATATGAAGATAAGTTGTTTAAAAACACATTAAATGATATAATAAAATTTGTCGCAAAATTATACTATTTTGCTCTTAATTTATCGATTATAATTTGAAATCTCTCTTGAAAGGGTAAAAATTAAAACAATTTTTCAGAGAAGGAGGCACAAAATTAAATACAGTTAAAGTTAAAAGTAAGAGCATAACATATCCTGATTTGGAGCGCAGTCTTTGTTATTAGTAAAGAATATATATATTCACGTGCCAAAACGAATCATGTAACTTGAAATATTCTGTCCACTTTGATGTAATCTTAATCCAATTCGCTTATCAATTTCCACGAAACACAGGGACACCCGTTATACGAGTAATGAGCATGAGTCATGCATCTCTATGGTTGCGAAGGGAAGCAGGGAAGGATGATTCTAGACAATAAAGCTGTTTAATGATGGTACAATGCGCACAATTCGAGACATCGCGAACGATCGAAAGCGCGATTCAAGGTTGTGAAAGGTACGCCGATTTACGTATATACACAATATAGTATAATTTACGCTATTATTTTTCTTACAATCCTTATCGAAAGTGCGTGAGAAGGATTTCATGGCCCTCTTTGAAGTTTCCTCGTTAGATTTTTTTAATATAAAAATATACTGCTGTGTAAAAACACTTGTATATATTTTATTTTTATAAATTGTATATAAATTAATTAATAAATATAGATGACATTAAATATTAATATTTACTACTCATAATTTTGAAACATTGAGATCGTATTCGAAATTATAATAGCGATAATTGATACTTAATTTTTTGAGAAATAATATAACTAATTATGAGTCCAAATAACATTCATTAGTAAATACGCATGTATGATTAAAAATAATTGATTATGTTAAAAAGAGAAGACATGTTGATCCTTCAATATCAAATCCTGACAGAGGAACCGGATTTATATTTTATCTTTGTCTTCTCCAAGTGCGTCCTGAAATAAGATCCACGTAAAAGTTCGTTCTTTTAGTTTTTGCTATAGATTTTATACGCGTATAATACATAGATCGTTCTTCTGCATAATTGCTTAATATTCTATAACATAGATGTACCTCTCTCTCTCTCTCTCTCTCTCTCTCTTCTTTCTTTCTTTCTTTCTTCTTCTCTTTGAAGCACAAAGATAGATTATTCATAACGAACCCCGTTAAACATCATCGACACGCATAATTGCGATTTTTGAATTGTCATTTCATAATATTGAACTTGTCGTCTGATGTATAAAATGTTTCGGAATCACATCACTTTGTTCTGAAAATTCAAATGCTTGCACATCATTTTTTATCATTATTGTGAAGCGAGTTTCTAACTAATCTTTAGATCGAAATTTGATTACAATATATTTCACACGCAAAGTTCAAATTAAGTCTTAAAAGATAAAGTAAATAACACGAATTTTTTACATATTTCGTATCCCCTCAGACTTTTTTCTTAATAAATAAATTTCTAGAAAAATAATAAGAAATATATCACGAAAAATTCACCACAAAGAAAAATATACTTTAACAGTTTTAGTAAATTCATAAGTATGTGTCTATATATATTATATATATTATATATACACACACACACATATATATATATATATTCACAAAATATAAATATTTGACATCTCAGAAGAAAACTTTTAATTTGTACGCCAAAGAGACTATTTTTTGCTTTGAAAAAGAAACAAATGAATAAATAAGTTCCAGTATCCCTCCTATTTTCTCTCAACCGTAAGATTGATGTAAGAAGGGATGCTGGAATTTACTTATTTATTTATTTTCCAACGTGAAAATATATATATAATATATATAATATATATAGTTACATCTTCTTTATGATAATTTGTGCGAAACCGCGACAACAATGCGTTTCCGTAACGACTTATACGGGACAAAGAATTGCTGGAGGATTATTCAGAAATAATGACTCAACGTATACAAAGTATATTAAGCACATATACTTTCGTGATTCTATGTATGCAGCTGCATACGAGACTATACGGGATAAGACTGTTATCATCATAATTATGCAGAGTTGCTGTCCGCCGTTTTCTTACACAGAATTCTTCTAAGCTATCTATGATATATCGCTTAAGATTCGCACCTGTATTTTTATCGCAATTAAGCCATTTATTGTCGAGATAAAAGTTTTTATAAAAATTAAAAGATCGACCTTGCGGAAAGAAAGCGACGTGGACACATCTGGAGAATGTTTATGTTTATGATATATGTCAATGTTGTATTCTGTATACAATAAAGATTGTAACAGATCACCTGACTTAACATTTAAATTAAATTTATTATTCTAAAATTTCACATTGTTATAATTCATTTTGTTCAATTGTTATATTTCAATTCGATAATTTATTCTCATAATTTATTCTCATAAAGATTCTCATTTAAATGAAATGAGAATAATTTATCGATAGAATTAACAATTGCCATTAATTTTGTAATGAAAAGACATAGTTTTACATATCTCATTATATAGATTTAATTATCTCATTATTGGTGTAAATTTTGCCATTTGTCGATTTCATGCAGACATCCGCATAATCCGTTGTCCTTTTTTATGCTTGGCAAACATTCAAATTCTCTCTAGATATTGATCTGTAAAATCTTTTAGCGATTCTGCCGATAAATATATGAGTTTTTATTCATTACTTGTAACTCATTACTTGTAATATACGTTTACTCTATATATATGACTCTATATACGTTTTCTGTGTACTCAGCTGCTGACTAACTGCGTAAATTCCTTTCAAACACGCGACGAAAATATATTCTGAATTATCCGATTTTTTAAGTTATTCGTATCGGAATGTGAGAACAGAAGAATAAAAGACTCTTTTCTTTAATCAATGAATGACTCAATCAAATGCAAGGGTCGTCGGTCAATAAGAACTTTTATTGCTTTGCTAAGAAAATATTGTTATTCAATGTTACTTTTAAAAAGCATATCATGTGATTCATGTTCTATTTATTTATTTATTTTTGAAGCAAGTAATTTCTTAAAAAGTTAAAAGGATATAAAAAAATATCTGTGGCATTTACATTTTACATTGCCAAGTCTTTGAGCGTATATAATTCTCTTTCTTGTAATTTTTATATTCAAAGCATATTGCTTTACAATAGTTTTTTTTTTCAATAAGATTTGATCTCTCTCTCTCTCTCTCTCTCTCTCTCTGATTATCTTAGCCGAATCGCATAAAAAACGCACTACATCGCCGAGTAATGTTACATGTCAAAAACTACCGCGTTGCACATTCTACGGAAGGTGCGTCGAGTATGCGTGCGCGCACGCCCGGGGTCGGCTGACTTTAAGGAAACGACACTCTCGCATTCCCGAAGCTCTTTTTCGCAGTGCCGCGATAATGTAACGTTACAACGAGGGGAGTCAGTACGCTTGCGAACGCGCGCGAGTGAGAACGTTCTTTGGAGTTTCTGGCCGTGGCGAGTTCCGATGTGCTCAACGTATCGACAGATTAATTATTTTATCTTTGTTTAGTGGTGTTTCGAACAAATGTGAGTGTAATCTTTCTTATTGTTTGTGAGAGAGAAATATTTGTTATCTTTGCGTCTATCATTATTTTGAATGCAAATTATAATCACGACTTTTATTTTACAACAGAACATAATTAACGAGATAAATGCAAATTTCTGCGACACGCTACTTTTCTCGTATCAATATAAAAATGTAAGATAATATGTTATAAACTATACAAGATGATACGATTTATATTTAAAATTTTTTATCACGATTCAGGAAAATGTAATTCAATGTTTCTCTCCATAATTGATTCGAGATGTCTTAAATATCGATCTTCCTCCCTTTTGCATCTGTCATTTTCCAAATGATCTAGTGTTACGTACAATGAAACAAGCCGTCGTTCTTTAATGTAAAAGAGGAAAAGTGAAAGGACCTTTCGTGTTTTCTGATCTGACGTATGACTCCAAAGTTCATTATACATACAACAGCGCGCGTACGACGTCGTGATCAATAATTAAAAGCCACTCGGGTGTTTGTTTTAAATTGCTCTTATGAGTGAGAGTGAATTGATAGTCGTTGAAGCGGACTGTGATCGGTATAAAAAAGAATAAAATTTACATACTTTAATTGTAAATTTAATCGTGTTTAGATCGATTTTATATCACGTGCATATTCAAAAATATCGTGAAAATATTCCCGATGTTCGATTTATTTTATTTCTCATCGTTATATATAATACAAATGTTCTTAATTTCGTGTAATAGTAAAAGATACTTCTTTTACTATTAAACGAGAATTTGACGTTTTGATATATTTATAATCCATCGAGAGAGAGTTAGAAGATACATAAATGAACTTTAAAAAATAGATTTTTATATCAAAATTGTATTAATCACTTAATTAACAGTATCCTCACACAATTTCCAAATTGACAAGAAAATCTGCTATTAAAAGAACATTTGGCAGTTTTGAACTGTTAACAGCAACAAACTAAAAAATTAAATGTCTATTAAATTATCAATTATATCTTGCAATCTTACAATTTCCAAAAATTCTTGACTTATCATTCCTTCCACTATGAGTCATTCACACTACTAGATATACTTTATCTAGAAGCATTACTTCTCACATTTTTGTAGTACAGTGCGATATATATATAAAAGAAGTCCGTGGTCTATCAATTGTATTTTATCAGACACTTTGCTTGCTACTCACTGTTAGTTCGCATTAATGTTGGATGCGCGCCAATGTTTGTGCGTGTATGTCTGTATGTAAAATTACATAGCGTACTATTATCACGATGCAACGATCGATGACGCTAGTTACACTGTAACTAGTACAAGAAAAAAAAACAATTGCTAGTGTCAATCAATCAATAAGAATAAAGTATGCATAATCGCGCTATTTTAAAATACTTTCTTACTTTGGACAAAAAATATTTATTTATATAACGAGTAATTTCCACAAGAATCTCCATACCTTCTCTGATAAATGTAAAGTTTAAAATATTTCTTCGTGTAATAATATCAAAGTTTTATACAGTCAACTAGTGATGAATTAAAAAAATGGAATCTACAGCCGTACTAATTACTTTGTTATATACTTTTACATATTACTTTGCTATATAGTATCTACATCTCTTATTCAAATAGTTACTTAACATTAAATAGGACTCTTACATCTGTTTTTTTTTGTCTGCATAAAATTTTATTTCTAAATTCTTTTATAATTTTATTTCTAAATTTTTCGAGCTAAAAGTATTCTTTTTTTAAGAGTACGTCCCTGTTTATTCCAGTATCGATTTTTACGCCTTTCCTGTTTTACCATATATTTAAAGGATAATTAGCGTTGAAAGAGCTAATTGACTTCTTTAAGCATTCTAATGCAGAGGGTTATCTCTATTCTATTAAAGTGCTTTGTCCCTCGTCTTCGACCATGCGAATTTTTGCTAGACTTTCACGTTCGTGAGAAGAAGCCGTGAGTATAGAGGCGTTGACATAGCGGAAGCCAGAACGGTAATTATGCACGATATTATCGAGAAGCAATCGCAACACCTGGCGGATCTTCGGTTAGGGAAAGCAGGCGAAACACGTTCGACCTACCGTCGACGTCGGTTTAACGATCGACGGGAGCACGAGCCCTGACACAGACGCACATTCCGACGAATTAACTTTAAATGGCCCGCGGGGGAGGCTCCCGCGAAGCTCAACACGTGCGACTAAACCTAACTCGAATAAACTTTTGAACGAATTCTATTTTAGAAACTCTTGTTCCGGTAATTCGTATTTTGCGGCGAGAACGAACGCGAACAATGGATGTTACTATAAGAATATTTTTTAATCAATGTCTCTCTCTTTCTTTCTCCTTATGTAAAATAACATAAAATAAATATATAGAAATCTAATAGTAATTAGTAATCGTGATAATTATTATTCATAGTTCAATACTTCTTAATAAACTATGATTGTTATAATATTTTACTATCAATTAATTAGGTTTTATAACAGTTTATAGAACATTGACGTAAATATTTTTTACATGATATTTTTTTCTTGTTATTGTAACTATTTGATATCGATTTTTGAAAATGATAAATAACGGATTTTAATGGTAATTAAATAATATGATTTAATCCTCATCAGAATAAATTTAGTGTCTCGATATTCGTGAAATCCGAATTAGGAGCAAAATACTTTGACATGGCAGCTATTTTGAACTTGACTGCCAACGGCGAGAGCAATATGTTTATTTTTAGAAATGTTATTAACCTTTATATATATATATTATATACACAACCGATGGCAATATGTATTCAGATAGAGTCTTTTCTTATGTGTAAGTCATTCAATGTAAAAATGTTGCGTTATTTGCACGTCGCTTATGTAATTTCGATGGAATAAAAAATCGATAATATTGTCCGCAAAGAATATATACGTACGTACACGAAAACAGTTTTTGAAATTTTATATCTCTGTATAATTGACAAATGTCATATAATTCTCAACGAACATATATCAAATGTACTTATCAAAGTAAATATTACATTTCACATGATATTTAATACCATAATGGAGTCGTGTGTGTCACTTGAAAAAATATATGATATCGAATAAGATCATGCAAATAAAAAAGTTTTTAATCAATAATATTGGTTGAAAATCTTCTCTATTTTTAATAACTATTTCAATAATAATTATAATAGTTAATATAATGAAAAATTTTTTTACATCGATATTGATTATTTCCTTTATAGATTTCATCAGATATCACATATATAATTAATTTATAAATTTATTATAAATAATACTTGAAAAAAAACATAAGTCAACTTAAAGTACGTTATTCTAACCAGGAAATATCCCTCATTACACTTCATTATCGCTAACAGCGGTAAAGCTTAATACCAAATGGTTTAACAAGTGCATTTACTTCCACAGTTGTGTCATGAATAAGACGGAATTCAACATCGTTCTGAGCACAGAGCCACCGAGAACGACTCCGAGTGTGATTCATTCTCACATTCCGGTGCCCAGAGTATCAGCTGCGATCAAGGCCCAAGAAAGATGTCCTCCAAAGCGCAGAGGATCCTTCGAGAGGCTCGGCCGCGGATCTGTGGCCGCTCAAAGAGCGTCCTTCGAGAAGCTTGAAGCTTCCGTCGTACAGTTGAGATCGCGCAATAATAATCAACTATCAACTTCAAGCATCGAAGTGCGAGGCTCTGAAGAGAAGACGACGCCTGTAAGCAATTACAAGACGAGTGACGTCTTCAAGCTCAACAGGGATAATAGCTTCATCGAGACCAAATGGAAGAATAAATATGAGGATTCGGAAAAGAGGCGGAAGCTTTTGCTACAAAAGAGCGAAGCTGGTAATTATTAAGCGTCAAATGACGCGATAAATAAATTCAACAATTACATGGACGAATACATTAATCCTAGATAATTGCCTGTCTAATTTTGCCAGAACTTAAATTTTGAAATAACTGATAAAGTAAAAATGTACGTGCTCATGTGTCTTTTTGTTAATCCGATGTTTATGTTCTTGAATAACTGAATCTAATAAAAAAAGGTCAAAGAAAACAAGCAATGATCGATATTTGTGGATAACAAATACAGGGTATAACAATAAAAACAGTTACAGACAATAACAATAAAAACAAATACGGGATTTGTCAAGTAGATCATTGGCTTAATATTCATCGATGGTGGGTAGGGTTTTAAATTTACCTACTAATATTAGGTCGATGATCGAAAGATGTCTTGATAACAAATACATATCGATATATACACTAATTTTTTGTATATTATTTTTTAGAACACACAATTTTGTTAATGTTTTAAATTATGAAATCATAAAGAAGAAAAGCTGTAATCAAATAATTTTATATTAGACAGTTTCACATAAATTCTTATATTTCTTGAGAAAAAGAAAGTGATTTAAACGATCGTTTTCAACGATTCATATATATATAAATGTTTGTATTTAAGATAAAAACAAGATTTCTCTTGTTACTTTAGAGATTTCTTTTGTGGCGTCTCGGTATGATAAACCGAGCGATGTTTTGGCGTCGATCTTTTTACAAGACTTTCCTTGACAGAAACTCATAAATAATGGAAAGTGCGTACACCACACAAGAGATTATAATTTGATTGACTCAGAATATATAGTCGAATTATCGTGTTGTGATTCACTTCTGTATGTAAAACGATGGCAATGACGTTCTATTAGTCACACCGTCTATAACACGATAGAATTTTAAATTGACGTAGATAAAACATTATTGATACACGGTTATTCGCGGAATTTGTATTCTTCGAACGATTTGTATCGATTGATCGACTATCAGCGAGGCAATTGAACAAGTTTATATGAAAAGAATAAGAATTAAAGAATAAACTGTTGTTCTGTTCTAAAACTCTTCTAAAGTTGTTTGAATGTAATTCAAATAATTAAGCGACAAGTGTTTCATAAGCGATTCATGCATAATGTAACGCAATGCGTCAGAGATTAATCAAGAATGTTTAAAAATAATATTTGAAATACGCCAACAAGAGAGAAAAAGAAAAGATAAGCAATAGGTGAAGAATATACTAATCAGAACTTTGCAAAATAATAAAATAACACAAATTTCAATATACGCACTACATATATAGTAAAAAATTTCTTATCTCTCATAATTTATTTGCAGAATAAAAGGCTATTATATACACTCTATATGATATTTCTTTATAAAGCTAGTTAATGGAATAACATTTTGTCTTGTAATACGAATTTTAGAAACGAACGATGACATCATTGATCTCAATAGTTCTACATTCTTACATGACCCTAATCCGATTGTCAGATGGCTTGATCACGATAGTTGTTAACTGATTCACATCACTACACATCTGCTTGCATTTAATAATAAAAAATAGATATATATTGTAAAATATTTTAAAAAATAATTTTTTTACCATTGCATTGTGTCGTAATCTGTTCCTGTTCTGTATTAGTGAATAAAGAGCACGCAGATTTGGAGAAAAAATATCAACAATTGCACAGAGAAAATAGTACGCTGCAATCGCAAGTTGAAGAGAAGGAGCATAAGCTGCTAAAATTGCGAACAGGTATGTATTCAATTTTGAAGTCACCTCATA
The DNA here is from genome assembly GCF_003651465.1 of Formica exsecta. Taxonomy (NCBI): domain Eukaryota; kingdom Metazoa; phylum Arthropoda; class Insecta; order Hymenoptera; family Formicidae; genus Formica; species Formica exsecta. Next base: position 1,578,366 of record NW_021853375.1, read on the forward strand.
CAATTTAACAAATTTTTTATAAAATTATCAACACTTACATGCTCAATTTTTTACAGTTTCGGAAGCAGTGTGTAAGGAATACGAACAATTAAAACGTCAATATGACGTGGAAACGAATGCAATGCACAAAGCTATGCAACAAGCGTCTCAGGTAACAATTTATCTGTTACAATCTCGATTTTTATCAATGTATCATGAAGAATAATCGAGAGAACTATAATATTGTTTGTTTTCTGAAATAATACTTTTATTATTAGTGGTATCGACAAAACCGCGAGCTCAAGCGAAGATCCCAAATTATTGCGCAAAAGTTTCTACATAATAATTCGGAGCAGTCGTTGGATTTTGATTTATCCGATGAAGTGGATAATCAGAGTTTCGAGGATTTGGATGAGCTGAGACAAATGGTGAAAGGTCAGTACAATTGATCTTGTTGCACATCTCTATAAGATGTGAGATTAAAACACGAAGTTAAGCTATCATTTAAGTTTTAAATTATAGCTTTATTCATAAAAATAGTATATAAAAAGAAAATGTTTATTCAAAATTAAAATAATCGATCTTAAACCAAACATCAATTTTCAGAGCTGAGCAGTGAGGTAGCGCGGCTTCAGACGGAACTTCATTCCGCGCGACTTCAAGAATTCGAAGCACAAGAGCAAGTGACACAGTTGACCACGCAGTTGGAAGAAGAAAGAGCCCTCCGGCAAAAAGGTAAAATCTATCCCATATATCCATCTTGTGATAGATAAATAAAACATGCTAAGCCGGCATTCATCTTTATTATAGGAGAAGAGAAAATTAATGAAATGAAGTTTTACAAAGGAAATATGGAAAGAGTTACAAAAATGGTGACTGAAGAGGTGCAAGCTTTGAAAACGCAATGTGATCGCGAGAGAGAAAATGCGAAAATTCTGAAGATAGAAGCGGAAAAGGTCGGTCATTGATTCCTACAATTTTCGATTTAATTTTGCTAGTCGCGCACAACTTAATTATAATTTTCCTTACAAAATTATGCATGTAATATTATTTAGATTATTACAAAGTAAAACTCTCGTTACTGTTTTAAAACTATATGTGTTTATAAAAAAATTGTAGAGAAAATAGGTTTTGAAAATCAAATGATAATAAAAATTATAGTATATTCTATAAATCATACTGATTAGCTTGATTGTTTAGGTTCAAAAAGAACGAAACGTCTTAGCACACCAAAGCGCTCTTCTAATGGCCGAGATTGGAGATGATCCGAATGGAAGATTATTAGCCGTTCTACAAGAAGTGGAATCTTTAAAGAGACTATTAGAAGAAGAACAGCAGAATCATGCTTCCCAAGTACAGATATTACAAGAGAAACTAGAAGAGAAAGAATCGAATGTAGAATTTGAAATCGTCGAAGAGAAACTAAAGCTTGCAGAGTCCGAGTTAGAGGTTGTTCTTCAAAGAGCCGAAAGGGCCGAGAAAGCGGTGGAAGAGCTGGAGAACGTTGTCCGATGTTTGAAGCAGAAAGTCAACGAGTTAGAAGAGAAAGTCTCGAAACCGCCACCGCCACCGTTACCTCCTCCTCCCCCACCACTACCGATATCAATGGCTGGTCAATCATCGATAAAATTGCTGACTAGAGAAAAGTTGATTTCGGAGCGTTCGGCTGTGAGTGATATGGAGAATATACTTGGCATTGCACCGAAAAAAACACCTGCGGTTGCACAACCTGGTAAATGCAATTCATTATTTTGTTAGTTATAAATTATTCTATTCTATTATGTACACAAATAAAATTATCAGTCACCAGAAGTATAATATATATCAAATATTTTTAGCTATTGACGATATTATCAATCAAATCAAAGGCGGACGTTTCACGCTAAAACATACAGATGTAAGTATAAAGTCAGACTATGTAAATATCTAAAATATATTCATAAATATATTCAAAACACACACACATCGTTAAACTCTTAAACATTTTTAAAATTCTGATTTCTGTTAAATATTTTTGGACATCTTATGTTCTCTATTGTTTTTAAATAAAGTATAGCATTACTTATAATTGATTCTAATATGCATATATTTGAATAAAATGTTGATTTTAGAAACAAAGAGAAGAGGAGCGAAAAAGACGGCAAGCGGAAAATACGTCGCCAGCAGTTTCTGAAATGTTAAATATTCTTGGTACTATGAGACGGAGAGCTAAGCCAATAAGGCAGTCGTTCAAGTTTGCAGACGCATCATCGTAGTGATGGATATTGCTTAAATGAAAACAATATGTAATTCCAGAAAGATTTGAGTCTCGAAATCAGTTAAATCATACATTATTAATGTCTTTTTACAATCTGATATATATTATTTATCTTGCTCAATCTAAATTTATGCATACAAAATCTATTTATTCAATTATAAAAGTTATGTTTATATTGCTATAAGGAAATCACAAATGAGAGAAGTTCAATACAAAATTGATGGATATTTTGCCAGTGTAATTTATAAGAGAAATATAAAAATAGAAGAACGAAGAAGTGTGAAAGGGCGAAATTCATAGAAACAGTTTGTAGCATAAGCATTGTGTAAAAGATATATTATAAAAAATTTTGTGCACATACCATTGCAATTACACTTCATCATATGTAGATATCAAAGAAATTGTAATTGAAAAGCACATCTTCTGTTTATGTTGCAACAAAATTTTGCAGTGGGCTCAGCCTTTTTATCGATATTAATACCGTTTATAGAATCAGTTAAGAAAATTGATTCTGTATTTTATCAAATATGGATTGCAATTTAGAAGCTTCGAAAAGAAGAACTCGCCTATAAGGTATCATTTCATCGTCTGTTTCAGTCCATGTTCCAGATAAACCACTGTCTGCTTCTTCTTCAACAGAGAATTCGAAACTAACAGTTGCGTTTTCTGCAAAAATCTCTTCTTCTGGATTACTCCACAATATAGATGGTTCGCTGCCAGTGTTTTTATTTTTGCTCTTTGACTTCTTCCCCATTTTTTTATCTTCTGTTTTGTATAGTTTACATATAAGTATGTAATAGGAGAAATTAAATGGCATATTTCTACTATTGGCACGTTTCACTTCGGAAATTAAGTTTTCGAAGAGTGGCACTGAAATCTTGGCTGGAATGTTAACAAATCTCTCATTTATGAGTAAACCCAGTTGCGCTGCATCATTTTCCAATACATTTTTTATCATAGTGTTAGCTGCATCTGTTGCATGCTCATCTGCTATTTGCTTCAATAAATCCCTAAGCTGTTGTATACATGCAACATTCTGAAAAGATCAATTTTTGTTAAAAAGAATTCATAAATAGAAATTAGAAATGTTATTTTTTAAGAAGTATAATACAATCACATATCATTACACATACATTTACACACACCTGCCTATCAGAAACATTAATGACAGTTGTAATACCAAATACATCATTAATATCATTGTCATCGTCATCGGATTCATCTATATCATCAGACTGTTTGACAACAGACCCGACATAATTCTGAGATATTATCAAATCTGTCAGTCCACCTAAGTCAATATGTGCTTTGAGAAAAAGTTGTTGTAATAATGTTTTGATTCCATGGTAATCTGGATCTTGTGGATTACGGCCTTCAAAATCCAATTGAAGCTCCATTCCCTAAAATTGATTACAGCATTTTACCGATTGTATCGTTTGCAAGTATAACGCTTAAATTCTATAGTCAAGGAATCTGTCTCAAATATATTTGTTAAAATATAATCTGATAAAAATTATGCATGCAATATTTTTACAATATAGATATTATTGTACATATAGCAGATTTCATGCAAAATTTTTTTGAAAAAATCTATCAAAAATCTATACTACTCAGATTTCACCTTTTATTTGCTTAAATAAGAACATTATAATATATTAAATCAGTGATATAATTTTTCGGTCTGTCGAATGACGACCATTCACTCTAATCGATCTAAAGCGTAACCTCATGCAAGACATTACTTTGTCGCGATTTATTATTTTCATCATCTCACGATGTAACGTGTCGATCGGGAAAATTAAGTGAAAATTAAGTGAAAATTAACTGAATGCCGATTCAATAAACTTCTAGCAGAAAGCGACCGCATGTTCGAAAATGAGGTTAGCTCACTCGGTGTCGTGATATGTCGCGCGGTATAATTTTATACCGTGATTATTTCTTACCTGTTCGTCCGCGACCTCATATTCTTCGTCCTCGCTGCTGGAAGAGACACGATCCTCTTCGTCGTGTAATTTTTGCTGAATCTCACGCTTTTTCACTGGCGCTGCCATTGTGATGTACAAATATAACGTACTGCGACGCACGTAGACACGTACTTACTAAAGTACTAAACACACTATACACAACGTACAAGAACGATCACGTCATTGGGTCTGTTCTCTCAGAGAACCTCTCTGTTGAGAGAAAAGTTTATCTTTTTCTCTCCGCATTGGAAGGAGAAAGATAAATTATGAACTAGTGCAGCCAGTTCAGTTATAAAGAACAGATTCATGGAATCATGTGATAATCTGTTATAAAAAGGAAAGAAATGGTCGGAAGAATAGGTAGGATTATTTTTTTTTTTACTCTAAAAAATATATATATATGTTGTACTGAGAGTATAAAATATATGCGAAGGATTGTCAAAGTACAAAAGATATTTTACGAAAAATTGTCAAAGTACGAAAAACGCATGACTATTTTGTAATATGATTGATTTTTAAATAATGCAAATGTTTAATCTTGCCATGCGTGTGCAAACAGAGTCTAAAAAATTATTTCATAGATAAACTATTCGAGATTTTATAATTCTTATTTTTATTCTATAATTCTCGCTTTATTATAGAGACTCTGCGTCGGTAAATCGTTCTTTTTACTCCGTGGATAAAAAGCGGGAAAGAAATTCCAAGACACGCCGTCAAGTAGCGCTACTAACATGCCTTTTTTTGCGCCAACTTCGCGCATTAGGCGAGCGCAAAAAAGTCGCGCTTTCGCTCAGTTAAACATACAGTCGTGTGCCTGTTCACGAGTTAAAAGCAATCAAAAGTCTAATGTTTGTATAAGTGAAAAGTGTGTCAGTGAGAACGGTGCGAGATTTCGAGCATGCAGTCGCATTAAGTGAGTTGAGCACGCACACACAATGATGATAAGAATGTATTTACTTTATGTAATATGCTGTAATGCCGAAAAATCATTAAGGCCGGTATTCATAGTCAGTTCTTATATTTAAGACCGTCTTAAGCACAATTTTAAGATGTCCTAAACCAATCACAAAGCCGTATTAGCATCTTAAGACATTACTTAAGACTGTCTTAAAATAAGAACCGACTATGAATACCGACCTAAGTGAGTTGAGCACGCACACACAATGATGACAATCATGTATTTACTTTATGTAAGATGAAACTTTTAATATATATATGATAATCATTTGAATATTGGAAAGTTTACTTTCCAAAAGTATGTCGGCTCTTATATATCTGCCGCTTATATTACCGTAGGCGAGAACAAAAACGTAAAAATTGCGGTAGGCAAATCTTTTTTTTGTAAATAATAGAGATGTTTTGGTAACAAAATATGTGAGAGTTTCAGCAGTATAATTATATGTTTGAGGATGTAAATTCAAGATGGAAAATCGTGTTTATAATCGACAAAATCTCAGCCCCGAAATTATATCTATTTAATCTATAAAATTTTTTTTACACGAGATAATCAAACGTGGGTTTATTCTCTATCTGGAAAGGGGGAAAAGAGAGGGGTGAAAATCGCGGGAATATGCAGAAAGGCCCGAACGAAAGAGATTAGCGCATGGATTCTCTAATATCGAGGGAACGCGTTCTCGACGCGAGAGTATCGGAAACGGGAGGCGCGGCAAAATTCAAATTCCCGGTTGGCGGAGTCGATCACGTGCAGCGAAGCGAGGCCGCCCCCGCCGTTGTCGGCGCTGCAACTCCCCGAAATTCGATTAAAGTTCTCGCGCATGGGCCGAAGGAAATGCCGTTTTCTCGAATTTCCCGGAGTCTGTCAGGTGGCACCACGGCGTACGTCGGTCCGGGCGCTACGCGGGCGACCGTACACGGGAGAGAGAGGAGCCAGTGCTCTTTGTAGGTTATCGAAATCACGTCCCAAGACGCCAATAGACACTCGCTGACGTAGACAGCAATAATTGACCGACACTGACCAACAACAACAATCATCGTCAATCGGCCAGTCCTTTTTGTTCGCGCTCTCCCGTGACGTTTAGTGAGTGCTTTGAGCTGTGGCGGGCGGTGAGATGGCTGTCACTCTCTCTCTCTCTCTCTTTCTCTCTGTCCTTTTTTTCTATCTTTTTGTTATTCTATTTTTCTTTCTTCTCCCGTCCCCTTCTCTCTCTCTATCTCTCTTTATTTTCTCTCAGTTTTTTTGTTCCTCTGGTGTTTTATTCGGATAGATCGAGAGCGCGAGCGAGCGCGTTCCTTTTTTTTTTCCGATAACGTGCGCGCGGAGAGAGACGCGCGAAGGGCCACTTTCGCGCGATGTCGACATTGGAAATTGGACCGTACCGAGGGGACGACGTCTCGCGATCACAGCGGAGCTGGTTACCTTCTAGATGTGTTCGGCTGAATAGATGTTTCGACACATTTCGTTAAAATCCGGGTGGTACGCATACAACTTGCGTACACGCGTCGCATTTTACGCAACACACACACACACACACACATAACATATACACGCATACACACACACACACACACGAAAACACGAATACCTTCACACCCGATTGCAACAATTGCTTCTGGTTCTTGGCTGTTCGATGTTTCTTAGCGCTGTTTCGTATAGCGTAGCTGTCTCACCTGCCTTGGACTGTCTACTTTACGTTTCCTGCTTCCATCGGGAATACTCGCTCCCGCAAAATGTTTATCGACGAGCTCAATTTTTGTGCGAAAGACTCAGGGAAAAAATATTCTCTTTTTTGCCTCGTTCTATTTCGTGTTGTGATGTTTAGGTGATAATTTTACGTGTTGTTTACGCGCGAAATGATACGATATAATATTGTTATATACATATGTATCATATTTCGACAACTTTGCTTATAAATCGTCTGCATTTAATTCGCGGAATTATATAGGATAACTCTTAATATACTCGAAATACAAGGCACGTTTTTATTCAAGAAAATCAAAGTTTTATCGGGTATAAAATAATGTCCATAAATTGTGTCTTAAACTTTCTTTCAATGTCTTTGAAATAAGAAACCGATAATGTCATTATCTAAGGAAAGTCTGTGATAAATCCACTTTTGGTGATTCTTGCCGTCTATTTTCAGTGGTGAATATATTTATTTTAACGCGTCGAAATTTGCTACGATAACCTCGCGATAGTGTTAGATTAAAAAATTCAATATTGAAATATCTTTAAATATATATAATATTTTTCTATTTTATAAAATTAAAAGGAAAGATGTACGATATGACAATCTTTATTCAGATGACTTTAGGAAATAAATTTTGGCTCGTCATATGACGAATAAATGTATCAGAATTATTAAAAAAGCATCATCGACGAAGGAAAACACGGTAATAATTATCAACGCGTGAGAAACAAACCGACGTTTATTTCCATTAGTCGGACGTAACGCAAATAAAGTCTATCAATTCCCGCGGATCGCGTTTGGGGACACATTCTGAGGACGATTTATAATGATTACCCCTTTAACGGCGCTTGGACACGTTACTCCGTAGACATCATCGCGCGCTTTAAGCCGTTACGTGCGCATCGTAAGCTGCACGCTCAAACACGCTTTACATTAGGACTTACTATGCGCCGTTTCGTGTCTTTTGAGACTTATAGAGAAAGTGTTTATCTAAAATGTAAAGTAGCTAGCAAACAAGTGTGTATTAAAGAAACGTTATTTCGCCTCTAATATGTTCAAAAATCATTCGACAATCATTATTCGAGTTAAAGCATTTTAAGCTCGCATTTTAAAATTGGCACACAATATTCCGTATATCCATTTTTAATTTAAATTAAAAAGAATTTTTTTTTTTTTACTTTAGAACGGTCAGTTTTTATTTTAATTACTTTGAATGAATAATCGTTAATAACAACGATACTGCTCTTACTTAATAATATATTTTTAATATTTTTATATATATAATAGATCTTATCCGATAAACATTTTTATAATACATGTATCTTATTCGATAATCACGTTGTTTATCACGCTGGAATTAAAATAATAATACGAAAATTATCTTTGCAGCTGGAAATTTTTGTTTGAAAGAGCCTTGTTCTCTCTGCGAGAGATGACAGTAAAATTAAATCCCCCCGACTCTCCCTCAGGCTCGCGTAAATCGTAAGGTTATTTCGGCTTTAATATAATATCGCGGAATTCGCTGTTATTGGCAATTGAGCGAATATTGGCGGGCCGCAACATGGCGAATGTCAGTTTTTTCGTTCGTACGCGCGAAACCCTTTTTTTCCCGATCTCTCCAAGTACCACACGCGCGCTCTACGAACGAAATTAAGCCGTATGGCTACATCGTAGGGGCGTGCTGAGGTCGATGCGCCGCGCAACTGGTTGATTTATCGGTGCTTTTCGCGTAGCGAAAACTAGCGAGAGGGCCGAATTGGATTACGGCGCGTGCACAAATTGCTTTATTCAAATGCAATTTAAGGTCGCGCGTCTTCCACAGACTGCCAAAGAGGGCCGGTTACGTAAACGGAGGGGAAGGTGACGTTCTTTTCCGTCTTTCTCTTCCTTTTCTTCTCTCGTCGCGCGAGATCGTTCGCGCATATAACCGGTCGGGGATGCTGAGACGAGCAATTTCGCAAATGAATTACGAATTATCGTCTAACCACATTCTCTACGTAAATTTTCTCGCAATAATGATTGAAACGAGATTCTTGGTACAGTCTTAGAGAAGACAAGAAACTTTCGTATTGGTTTTACCTGGTTTTCGCAAGCGTTTTAATATCTACAGATAAGTCATAAATATAAAAATTGCTTGGAAAAGACTAAAATGTAAATACGTCATATTATTTCAATGAATTTTTTTTCTTGCCTCTTTTTTTATTAACTTTATTCTTGAAAGATGATTTTCGATTTATTTGATTAGAGATGTCCCGACTTTAATTATAATGACGGATCTCTTAATTTTCTTAGGCTCTATTTTTCTTGAGTTATGGAAATGTCGAGAGAAGCTATCATTTATCATAATCTTCAAATTTTTGTTCAATCTTCATATCTTTCACTTTCGATCCGGCCCAATTTAGTGCTATGATTCTATACTTCCTGATTGATAATCAGGAAGTATGCTCATCCGATTCGTTCCCTCGTGCAATATAATTCTAACTTGTTGATCAAAGTTGGCAAAGAGCGGAGGGTTCGATCTGAAACGACGTGAGAACGGGCAGCGTAAGTCTACGGAGAGAGCATAATGACCACTGGAGCCACAATCGCAGTTGGAACACGTAAACGGAGCAACGGTTCACGATAGTTAACGCTAAATGTCAGTCTTTCTCTATCACATGTCGGCCGAGAGTTTCGTAACACGCAGGGATACGCGGGGGATGATGACACTGTAGTACGTGCGTAAGAGAAGTTTGTTTCCCCTTTCGAGATACGAAAGAATTTTTAGAGACAATTTCTTTGATGATTTTGGAAACGAAAACTTTTTTCACCAAAATCGTGTATTATCATTCATTTTTTTTTTAATTTCAACAATGGACATCTTTACGCTATATATTATAATTTTTAATTTTACGTAGAAAGAAAAAGCAGGTACATAATGATCTGATTCTGCTTCACAGACCGTTAGAAATTAATAACTAATTTTTCTTACACGCGACATACAACGTAATATTTATCACGACGTTATATAGTAATGATGTTTCGAGAATATTTTGAAGCAGTCGATTACGACACTGTGGAACGGGGGAAAAAAAAAAAAAATGAGCGGAAGACAATTCGCTTTAGAGCCAGGCTGGGAGATTAATTCTCGACACGTCCATTTTAGTTCGTTCGTATTCCGTGGCCGCCGTCGCATTTCAGTATCGATATACCCGGCAGGGAAAAGAGGAGGAGATGTGGGAAGAGGGGGAGGAAATGATTTCTAAACCACGTCTCTCGAACTATATTTCATAGCTGTAGTCTTGAATCGTATCGCAAGCGGGTAAACAGTAAATTCATTTCGTTCAGCAGCGTCGACATCAGCTTCTTTCGGGTTTACGACGAGGTTGCAGATGAAACGATCGGGAGGGATGGGGAAAGGGGTGGGGATGGGGGGGGGGTGGAAGAGGAAGGAAACCCGGGGATTTATTGCACTCGCGAGCCCTTCTTTATCTCGTTTCTAAAGCTTCCGCGCCGGATTGGGAATATCGTGTTACTCCTTACATCGTAACATCCGCAGATCCGCTCTCTTCGCTCCTATCATTTTTCCTGCTCCCTTTATCGATGTTGTGTTCTCTTTGCTTCATACTTCAACAGCGGCTTCCCGAAACCATTTATTGTTCCTGACCGTTCTTACGTACATGTCTCTTCTAAGAAGATATTATAGCGCTTGTGAACTATGGAGTTCTAATCAATCATTTAGTTTCTTGTTCTCGTTTCTTATTGTTGTTTTGTAAATGTAATGAAATGTATTACAGAATGTTTCATCGGTATCTTTAAAAAATAGAGAGAAAGGAACATAGAAGAACATGGATTTTTACTTAAAAAAAAAAAATTGATTAAATCATATAAAGATTTTTAAATTCTAAGATATTTTTTTTTTTTTGTATCTTTTCTATTTTTCATACATATTTTATATAATGCAACATCGAAATTTAAAATGACGGTCTGTACAGTAAAAAATTATGCAAAAAAAAAAAGAAAACAGAATTTCACAATAAAATAAAATACTTAATTATATACTACTTTCATGTCGAATTATATTGATGTATATATATATATCTTGTAATTGCTCAATTTTATTGGACATTCTATATGTATTGCTTATGGTGGCAACATGATATAGTTACATCAATTAGCGAGATGTTACCGAATTGTTGAAAAATGTAAGAAAAAGATACAATCTATGATGGTATGATGTGTATTGAGTTAATGGAAATTGGTGAAACTTATGATGCTTCCGTCGTTGTTAAATTTACCGCGGCAAGAAAGGAGGAGGGAAAGGAAGGAAATGTTAATAGCATTGTATTCTAAGTGAAACGAAGGATTTAATAACTAGTTCGGCAAAGCAGAATAGACTGCTACGATGAATGGAAGAAAGGTATCATATAACGTCTTCGTATATAGCGAACATGGAAAATCTTCTTTATAATGTCAGATTGTTATATGGAGAAGACTTATAACGTTTTGATCAGCGTAATAATAAAGCTATTAAAATTTGATCTACCTGATATTATCCGACAATAAAATATTTAGGATCTCTCATTAATCGCTTTTTAGAATATTTGTTTCAAGTACTCGCGAAACATGCTAATATTTGTGCCCAATCGTTACGTATCTATATATACTTATCTATTTTATGATACTCTTCTATAATGGACGGAGAACAAAATTAAATTAATAGATAAATATTAATTTACCTTGATAATAACATTAGTATTTTTATTCTATTTTTACTTTATACAAATCGAGACATGCCTCATATCATTTATCGCAAGGAACGTGCGTAGTCGATGTAACTAATTCCGTATCGTTTGAAATCAACGAAGGTGTGAGCCCTCAAAAGTTGCGTCCTATTTCTAACGTTGCGGGGGTAAAAGGGGGAGGAGGGGGAGAAGAGTCGCGCAACAAAAAGTAACGGATAGAATAAGGACCGGGCGAGGCGGGAAAAAGAAGGGACGGATGAAGAGAGAAGGGAGGAAAAAACTCTCTCCACCGCGGAGAAAACCGAATCAATAAACCTACGATCTCATCTCCAACCTCCTGCCTTGCACCTGGTTACGTAACACGGGGGCTGCATCAACGAGCCCGCACGCGCCTCGCGAATTGCAATCATAATTAATTAGCCGGCGTCTTAAATGCAGTAATATGTACTCACGGCCGTTCAAAGTATAGTGATTCACGATTTTGCTATTTTCTCTCCGTGACTCCAAATTTTTACGGATAACTGATCGATTATCTTTTTCGCTTTTTACGATGTATCGGCGTTAATAATGGATGTATAGAAATTGGTTGTAAATAACGCTCTTTTCACGCGCGTAATATAATCGACGCGTGCGCGATCTCGACATGTTTATTTGTACGCGTATTCAAACATAAACAAAGGTATATTTATGCTGTAGCATCAATTCACATACAATCGAATATGCCTATCATTTGATTTATAACTTGCAAATCAATTCTAACTCAACTACAAATGTTTATATTTGAAAAGTAAAATTAATTCTAAAACATGAGAGTATTTCTATGTAACACAATGTTGAATTTATTATAATTAGAGGGGAGAGAAAAAAAATTATTATTATAAAAGATAAGTATTACACAATAAGAAGATATTAAGACTGTTATTTTTTTATATACTTATTTTTTTCAACGTTTTTCAGTATGGATAATCTGAAATTTGTTTATAAGTCCCCTGTTATGTTTTGATCATTATGTTATTGGTAACGTATCGGGGAGTTTCAATTTCCGTAAACCGCTCGAATCCTTAGAGACATCGTCGCCCTGTTACCTCTACTTACGGGCCTTGTTAGCTTTAGCTTTCGCTCTGGGGCAAAGTAATTATCCTGAAGTATTCTCGAAGTTGTTTTCTCAGATAAATCTGCGCAATTCTAAGAAGAATTGCACTAAATACAGATAATTTAACATCGGCACTGTAATTAATATTTGCAAAGATTGTCTTAGATAAAAAGAGTATTATCGGAAGCATTTTGTGCTTTTGGAATGTATTGATTTTATCTCTAATTTCTAATATAGTCTGAAGAAAAATTTTTCCTACACAAAAATTTCAATGTGAACTCAATCTTTTCAATCGAGTAAAATTAATTAGTCTATAAAAATACTTTTATGAATTTAAATAAAAACTCTTGAAATAATTTTCTTAATTTGAAGAGATTTGTTTGTAATATAAAAAAATTACTTATATATGCAATTTTTTATGACTGCGTTATACGATAATTGTCTACGAATCTCAAGTTCTGATTCTAAAATAATTGTTATCGATACCGAGAAATCACGTTCATTTACAATGCCATAATGACGGGAACACTGCGTTCATTTATGGCAAAATTGAAGAAAGGAATTCGAGTATAAGGACGAAAAGTACAATGGTGTCTGCTCTGAATTTCGATCAGAATTTTCATTGTCTTTTACTCTTAATTATCTTTTTAATACAGCTTACGCGCCTACATAATATGATACATATGCATATATATATATATATATATATATATGTATATGTATATGTATGTATGTATGTATGTATGTATGTATGTACTGTGCGTTCGTTTGTCTGTGTTTATGAGAACAGTATTCACGAATTTTCGTGTTCTCGTAACGAGAGTTAATTAGCGCTAACGGAGCACATTTAATTAGAGTTTAGAGCAGTTTTATGCTATAAAGAGAGAGAGAGAGAGAGACAGACAGAGACAGAGAATTTCTATTTCCCTATATTTATATTAGTACGGAACTTTCAGGTAAAATATTGAACATAGCAAAAATATCAATTTGTGTTTAAATCGAAAATAATATTTGTTGATTTTCTTCAATATGACAGTCACAATTTTATATGGAAAAATGTGTGTGTATTTACATATAATATTAATTCAATAAGAGAAGTTTAGAACACCATATATATATATATATATATATATATACATGTATATATATATATGCTAATATTAATTTTCTGTAATAATATCGACACAGACACACGCATAATATAACTTTATTATTAATGGTCTTCGAGCACACCTATTGTGTAATAAATAATAAAATTTAAATATAAATCCATACAATTTTCTTTCAAGTTATATATTAATTTCTTAAATTTTGTCTGCTTTTTGTTCGATGCGGACTGTTCAATTGTTACGTCATCCATAGTCAAAGTCTATTGTACAAATCCAATGGTCACGTGGCACAGCGGCTAGCTCAAAAGATCTCCCGTGGGAAGATATTAAACTTCTGACACAATACCGCGCGGATCTCCGTAGAATACTAGAGGAAGGGGGCAAAACTTGCGAACCGGGAACGCGAAAATCACATTTGAAAGCTTTTCATTGTTGGAAGAATCTCTTAGATTATTGTGATTAATGCAATATATAAATATCACGTCGCATTATTTGCGTATCAAATTTTCAATTAATAAAATCGCTCTTTCTACGTTTGCCTTGCCTCGTCTCGTAATAACATGATGCTGAAAATTGACAGTTCAATAGCGATAGCCCCAAGCACAACAGCAAGAGGGAGGGACGTCGTATCGATTATTATTATTCTACTTTATTTGCGTGATTTCTCATAGATATTTTTGTCATAATATACGTAATAATTTTTATATCTGCTTTTTAGCGAAATTTCCATGTACGATATAAAATATTATATTAACAAAATTTACATATATTATCATATATTATCAAATAACTCTTTTTTTTTTTGCGATTTTTTAAATATTATTGTAAATTGGTGTTCCTCAGCGGGAAAAATTGATATGTTTTTTTCATATCTTTCTCAGTATTAGATATTATAATAAGCGTCAGATTCAGAGATTGTTACTGTAAAATTTACTTGAACAGAGATGAGACCGAGGTTTTACTTACTCGCATCCTTGAAAGCTTGATTTTAAAATCCACTTTAATCATTCAAAGATTGTAAAATACTCTTATTAAGAAAATATCGATTCTCAATGTTGAAACATCTTGTATAATCTTATTACATAATTTCTAACTTACAAATGATAGATGTATGCATGCCCACGATAATATCAAATATTATTCTCTTTAAATCATAAATGATAAACGTCTAGGATTCAAACGTAAACGATTCAAATGGCTCTCACGGCGTTGATTCCAGGTCGTCGCTCGCAATATATCGCGCGCATAAGCCGAGAAAAATCGAGAGATGTACTCGTCGGGCGCGCGTAAAAAGCGCCTCATTTTCTTCGCAAAGCGTCATTCTAGATTTGTCATCGTGCGTTGCAAAAAATCAGCAGCAAGCAAAATTGAAATAATACAGCGCTATAGTATGGTATAGAAGACGGCCGAGAGGAAAGGATCTCCTCGCTTCCGAGGGATAAATAAGACAAAGAACTCGAGTTTTTCGAAAAGCTCGCTCCGCGATGTTCGCGTGTGCAGGCTGAGTTTAGTACAAAGCCGCGGCGCTCGAGCATTTTTAATTATGTCTCGTCGCATCTGCACCTCATTTTCTCTCTTGTGTTGACCTATGATCTGTAACATGACTGTTACTTTCATCTTTCTTAGATCAGACGCTCCTTTCCTATTTTTGATAATTTTCAATCTGTTCTCTCCATCGTTTTGCTTTTGGAGAGCTTTTGATGAAATAGGCGCATATGGCTTACAAAAATCGTAGAATACTATTTAAAATTGTATCGTTAGTTTTCGTTATTTCTTAAAATTTTCAAATATTTACTAGAAAATATTTTATTTATACTTTGTTTTATTTTGTAATATATATGTATACATATACAATATATAATTTTCTCGAAGATATAAGTATGAAAAAAACACAAATAAAACACATTTAATTCTATTTAAATCAATATGCACATATTGGATTAAATATTTGAATCCATTAATTTGATTTAAATCTCATAAGATCTCTGCAATAAAATGATGCTTTCCGAATCAGGGCTGAAAGCGTTAATAATACTTAAGAGAGAAATATTCAGTTCTCTTACCTTATTTCATGGTTAACACATTTGATAAAACACGAAGGGTAGAATGTTAGGGAACACTCTCCCCCTAAGAAGACCGTGTATCAGTTGAGGGTTGAAATCAGGAGCAGGGTTTCTCTGAAACATCCTATGTACGCCGTACACACAGATCGGTGTGCTCAGCGAAGGAATCGTAGCGGGATCGACTAATTTGAAATTCAGCCCCGTATTCCCGGCGCTCGTCGCACGAACGGGCTTGGTGCTTATTGTTGAGGAAGGGAGGAAGGGAGAGGGAACGGGAAAGATGCGGAAACGCGGATTTGCGGGAGAGAGTGGGTATATTATTATGTTTTTTTTTTGGCATATAACCAATAGCGATTCTGAACGAAATGACGATACCATTTCCTCGTCGCGGAAATGAATTTACGAAACTATAAATAATGCGCGGTCCGCGTAGAAAAGCCACGGATTTATCGATGTATACGCGCGTCCGTGCGTAAAGCATTTCGATGGCGCGGGGAGCGACATGGTGGACCCTCAAAGCTCTCGAGCTTCGAAGAAACCCGATATGACTTAATATGATTCTATAATTTGCGCGAAAATTTGCGGGGATATTTATTAACGGTGTACCGTATGGCTGTACGGCTGCGATTTTATTATAAATCTCGTTCGTAGGTTGCTAGAAACGCGAGAATAATACTTGAACATTTTATGTACAAAATTGTGTCCGGGTAAAATTTTCCTGTAATTAAAATTAATATCGACAAATTTTTTTTATTATAAGTTGAAGAAAAAATTCGAATAGAACATAAAAGAGACAATCTGTGCTACCTTTTGAGATTAATCTATCTTTCCGTTTTGATATAAGAGTTGTTTATCGATTTATTAAGAATTAATAATATTAAATAATACATTCTATAATACATTAAATTGGTAAATTAAATTTTGATTAAATTGATTTTTATAAAAATTTGCAAGATAAGTTATTATATAGTCTTTTATTTAAGAGATCCAATTTTTGTCGAATACACAGAAAGTGCATCAGCAACCTGCAACGTGCGCAATGCAAGCCTGCATATATCGATCTAGCTCGTAGTATTGGCAAGGGAAATTACATATAGAGATTCGATATCACCGGCCTGGACCGGTGGTTACTCTGAGTACAAGTTTAAAAATAAACT
>NW_021853375.1:1603628-1637039 GCF_003651465.1 Formica exsecta
GTGAGGAAGACAGGGAGAGGAGAAAACGAGAGAGAATCTTCAAAATGTTCTCGTACCAACGAATCGGCAAGGCGAAGCAGCGAAACGGGAATATATACTCAAAGCATTACGGAGCAAGAAGTTCATTTCTCATTGAAATACCGTCATATTTTCAGTCTGCCCGCGTAACGCGAGCGTGCAGTTCGCCGAATCCACGATTCGGTGCCATTTCGTTGTCGCTAAAAAGTAAATGTGAAAAATGAGACATTTTTAAGAAAGATAGGCCTTACGCTTTTCTCGGTAGATCGTGCTTCGAAAAGAGCGTTATTCCCCGATTTGGTTCACGTGAGAGATATCTTTCTGCATCATTTCCGATATTATTATAAAAATTATTGATACAGGGGATATTTCCCAGCTTCGCCCGTAAATGGTCGTGTCGTGAAAAGGGACATCAGTAGTCCTTAAATGATATCTATGTAATAAACTCTTGCATATTTTTATTAAATATACATTTGTAAAGCGATAAAAGCAAGATATATTTATATTTTTCGTATAATTGAGAAAAAAACTCTTTATATGAACACGATTATTTATCGACGAAAAGACAAAAGTTTGATGCATTTCCTTATAAGATAATACAATATAATTAAATCGTTCCTACAATTTTAATTTCTCGTAATTAAATACTTGATTAAACTCGTATCCTCCTGTCAGAATGTGATCGTACATGCACGGACGCTCCATATGCGGATGTAATCGCGATTGCATCTGTATATCTATCGCTTACCTGTCGTTCGAAGCGTAATGAAATGTTTAATTAAATTGCACAATGACGACAAGTTGATACGGTGTTTGTGTAATATTAGCCAAACCTGCCAATGCAATTGTTTAACGCTGCTGCAGAAAGTTTGACAGATATCTAGATGCTATCGTTGTTCCATTAAATTTTCTCGATGTCGCTTGTTTACGATGTAAAGAGGCCCATTTTTGACATTATACTTCATGATATCGATTATCAGATTTTTTTCTTTTAGTTTTGCGATTTTAAAAAGAATGATTGTCTCTGAAGTTTCTCCATTTTATTCCAGCATATTAT
Source organism: Formica exsecta (assembly GCF_003651465.1). Taxonomy (NCBI): domain Eukaryota; kingdom Metazoa; phylum Arthropoda; class Insecta; order Hymenoptera; family Formicidae; genus Formica; species Formica exsecta. Next base: position 1,604,704 of record NW_021853375.1, read on the forward strand.
TTATCTTTAAATTTATCTGATTACCTTTGAATTGATAAAAATAAAATAAAAGAGGATAACGATAATATATGAAATTGACACATCATATTAACTAATAAAATAAATATATTGCAAAGTAATGCGAGACTTTTATTTGTGTAAAAAAATTAGATGATATGAAAGTAAAACTCACATTTTTTATTTTTAAATTTTTAGAATAGAAAGATAGCGCTTTTGCAGTTATAGATTTTATAAAGGTCTTAAATTTTTATATTATAAATGAATAATAACATAATTATAATTGAATAAATAAATATAATTGAATTAAAAATGTTACTTTTTTGCTATACATTTTAAATGATGTATTCATAATTTAATATAATAATATTATAAGAGAATATTGAAATGATATTTTTTCTTATGTAAATGATATTGCAAGAAAAAATTGCAGATTGATTTTTATGTCTCTCAATAATTGAAGAAACGTCTTCGTACAATTCTAATTGTATAGTTTATAACTATGCTAGTTCTATTGTATCCAGCAGTGAGTTTTATCCGCAATAGTTGAACGATCCTTGGCGCGCGTTACCTTTTCAAAAATATATTTTTGTGATGCCGATATCTCTCCCGATTGTCACGTTTATCACCCGTTCGAGAGCGATCGCGCACGTGAAGAGAGAGCAATCAAAAAATCGTTTATCGCTATTCACAACGCCTTTTATGCACGTCACACGATGAGAGCGACAAACTCGCATTTATTTTTGCGCGAGAAGACTTATTTTCTTCGCGAGAGATATCTTTCTTTTTTCGTATCTATGATTTGTCTTTTAGACGTCGACGTTCATACGCATAAATCACAGCAACGTGACATCGATGCCGCGCACAATGCTTCCCATGAGCCTTTGAGCACAATATCCACGAGTGCTATTTGAACCCGTCGAAAGCAATAATTTCATCCGTCCATATGTAGCGGCCAAAACGCGCTTAAAAAACGCGTAAATACGAACGATCGAAAAAGCTGTCACCGACCGCTCGACATGCTAGTACTTTGCACGCATATTTTCGTTGAGAGGGGCTCGAGTGGATCTCCATTTTTACAAACTGCATCGTGCGATTAGAAGTATTTTCTTTGAAATTTATCGTATGTATATTTCTCTATTTATTAGAGTCCGAATCATGTTACAGTTATGAATTCCAATTAAATTTGAATACATTTCACGACATCTATAATTTTATGAATTATTTGTAATTGTTATAGAATGATAGAATAAAATAAACTGTAACCTTTAATAGAACAGCAAGCTTATAAAATAGAATAGAGACGACTTGTCTAGGAGAATAAATTATTACCATTGACTACCACGTGCGTGTGTATGTTTCAGTTGTGGATAAACGAATAGTGGAAAAAAATTTGCATTTTAATATCTGAAAAGAAGAATGTTGATGTTTCTGCATGGATAGATATTTTTCCGTTTCTTTATTCACGAGATATGTTAGCTATTCAATATAAGCTCGAGAAAGAGCTTGACACACGGAACCGTCAAATAGATACAGAAAGTCATATATACAAAACTAAAAGATAAAGTAACGAAAAGAGATATCGCGTTGAGCTTCCAAAAAGACGCTGCATACATTTCGAAAACTCTGTGCTGTTGTGCTAACTCTCGGTTTCGCGTTTCGGTGCCGCACGCAAGCAAGAAACTGCAAGCAAAGAGAACGGATGAACGTCTACTTAAGCAAGCAAGGTTTTCTGTGCATACACGCTCTCGCGTGTAAATCCAACCGAGATTCAGCCCTTCTCAGTAAAAAGGTGCACTCGCGCGCATACAGAACGCCAAAAAGTACAGCGGGACAAGAAGAAGAGCGCTCGGTCAGAGGTAACGCAAGAAGACGCGCAAGCTGCAAGCGTATCCGCAAGGGTTTCCCCCCTTCCTCTCTCCCCACTTTGCGTTTCCTGGATGAAGGAAACTCGTCGACTCCGTGCTTGCGGTCCGCTGCTGCTAGTCCGAATTTTGCCGGTTGGCATTCTGTATCGTATTAGGATAGGAGTCCCGTCGGCTAGCGAGGGTTAGGGCGGGTGGAATGAGAAGCGGAACGGCAACGGGGACAGGAGAGTTGGGGGATGGAGAGAGAGGTGGGCCGGGGGCAAAAGCTCGCAGGATGGTAGCGGCGATGGTAATGACGGCGGCGAGCGATGGCGAGAGGGTAGGACAGGAGGGGAGAGGGCGCACCGCAAGCTCGAAAGTTGGGAAAAAGCCAAGGAAGGGGTTGGTGCACGGACTAGCCGAAGGGCGCAAGCTCCGGGTCTTCCTGTGGCCCTCCCATTCGGTCGCGCGATAGGTGGAGCTTTCCTACCCGCCAATACATATCCCGGGGAACGGGGTGCGTCGTGCTCGCTCCCCCGAGCGGTGCGAGTAGTGCCGTGCAGCCGCCGCCGTCAGTCCTTCTACATCCACACGAAAACGCGCGTTCCACGGTGGTGGCCTCCGTGTGGTGGCCCCCTCGGCGCCGGCTTCGCTGCTGCTGCTGCTGCTGCTGCTGCCGCGCCGTGCGCGGTTGGTTGATAAGGTCAGGGTTGTCGGGCCCCGTCAAGAAATAACGCGCGCGCGATAAGACCGCGGTGACATAAGCGTCGCGAAGAATCCAAGATCGAGTGCTGAAATATCGTAGGGATGAAGTATCGGAGGGGTTGGGCTGGCAAAAGTGAATGAAAATTATCATCTCGTATCGGTATGCTGTGTGCGCGATGGGAGAGATGTCCGTGTGAACGTGAGAATAGTTCCGTTAATGTTAACCGATGTGCGCGGGAAGGCCGATTGTATGGCGACGTGAAGAGGGTGAATCTCTGTTATTCGGGTCTGGTAAAAAGAAATTTTGATACCGAGATATCACACTCGTAATATAATTTAGCAATGATATCTTTAGAATTATTGAGTCGGAGAGTCTAATATTATCGGTAAGATGGCTAGGAAAGAAATCTCTGTTGTATCTTCGTGTTATTGCAGTATCTTGCCAAAAATATTAATTTGATTTGAAAGAGAGAGAGAGATTGAATACTTTTATTATATAAAACTCTTCCTTCTTAATAAAGAAAAGTATTTCTTTTATAACTATTGAAGAGAGATCGCAAAACAGTATTTTGAATAACACAATAAGATATGTATGATATCAGTCTTAATTATCAGCATATCTAAAATTGCGCGACTTTCGATTAATTGTACAAAAGTCTTAATAAGATCATATATCTAATATCACATAATAAATAAATGTAATTTTTTACAATTAATTAATTTTTTTAAATTATTCTCTATGTATTATGTTTTATATGAGACAAATCAACATCATAGAATTATTGATCAATGTTTATTAAATAAGTTAAATTTATTGGCTGTTTTATCTTTTAAGATGCGAGATAATTTAGTATATTTTTGATGTTTTTTTATAAAAAAAAAATATTTTGCTGATTGATGAATTTTTAAGAATAAATTGTTCTGTGTCTACCGTTGTATATAATAATTCAATCATGATTATATGAGACGCGTAACTAAGTGAATTAATTAATGCGTGTAGTTTCTTGACGCATTCGAGTAAGCTACTCGAATACGCGCGGGATTCTGTAAGAATGAGGTTTCATCGATTACGATGTCGAATTTACGGATTTATTGATTATATGACGCTTTATTTTGATAATGAGAAACATTCGTGAAATGAAATAATTTTACCATAATTATATAGACATATTGAATGAATCATATGAAAAATTTTGTAATGGCGAGAAAGATATATTTAATTATATTTAATATGATAGAAAAATTTATATATTTTATTATTTTTCGAAGGAGAGAAAAATTTCCAGAAGGCTATCAAGAAAATTAAAATGAGATCACCGATATGATGCAACATAAAAAAATATTTGAAATTTTAGTTCAAATTATATATATATATATATATATATGTATATGAGTGTATTTCCATTTATATATAAACAAAATTTTGACATAAATATCTCTCTTTCTCTCTCTCATTGATGAATATTTAATATAAAATGTACGGTATTTTATAATAAAGAGATAACGATATGTTTTGATTAATGTAAAATATTTCGGCGTGTTAATTGCTTCTAAAAGATATTTTTGTGATGCAAAATTGCCTCTTTCAAAGGCAAAGTAACATGTTTTATGTTACTAATATGTTTTCCAATAATGATTTTATAGATTTCATCCATAATTGTTTCGAAATCAACTTCTTTTTCTATTTATCGAGATAGAAATATATCGCGATAGAGACACAAAAATTACGTCCGAGATAAGCGCTGCCAAAATACCGGATGTCTATATGCGTGTGCTTTCGAGCGGTAGAAAGAGATTATGTTCGAAACTATACATAGTAGGAAATATATGGCCTCTGATACGCGTTGATACTGCACTCGTTGTTTTTTCTAGACAGCAGCACACAGCGCGATACATATTTTGCAAAAATTGAAAGTCTAAACAACGCCGAAAATAAATTTAAAATAAAAAGTTTCGACACTGCTATCCAATCAGATATCAGGATAGGACGTATCTTTAAAGAAACGTTTTGAAAAAAAAAAGAGATTTCGATATATAATATATTTAAAACGCGACATTATTTTTGTACTTTTAATTTTTACATTAAATTTCAAAATATTATCCAAATCGGAGTTTGTGTATTAAAAATAGTGGAAATCTTATATCATCTTGTATATTTGGAATTTCAAAATATAATTTTTTAATGAATTGCGATGAAGCAATGCAGTAAATAGTGCGTGCGCAAATTTTGCTTTGATGATCTTAATGGTATTTTAATTGTTGCATTACGTTATGTTTAACTCTCTCCTATAATTTTGGTATACAACGTATCATGCTAAACAAAGAAATTTAGATAATGAGATTTTCCAAACATTTTAGCATGAATTCTTGTTTGTAATACATAAATTCTTGTTTACCGGAACGTATAGTAGGTACGAAATATGTTATACATGGATGGCTTTAATGGATAACACTATGCTCTCAAAGCGCTTCAGAATATTTTATATATACTAACTGATCTTTCTTATATCGTATATTTTAAGAATTATACATTTTATGAATATTATAGTGATATCTTACGTGTATTGTTTTTTGTTTTATATTAAATATTAAATTTACATATAGAAAAAATGAACTATAATATATGCACAATTTTTAAAATTTAATAGAACGTTTAAAAAGGAGCAAATAAGAATTTTAATAAACAAAATTCTATTGAACGATTAATAATTCCAATGGAGACTAATAATTCTAGAGACATATTCTGTTTTTTAATTTGCAGTCGATTTGCAGTTTAATTTTAAGTCGAGTCTTATAACTTTTATAAGGTTTAAGTCCATTAGTTCTTACATTTTTTGTATTTGACATATGGAGAGATTATTAACGTAAGGTATAAAAAAAAAATAAAAATGTTACTTTTTTGCTATACATTTTAAATGATGTATTCATAATTTAATATAATAATATTATAAGAGAATATTGAAATGATATTTTTTCTTATGTAAATGATATTGCAAGAAAAAATTGCAGATTGATTTTTATGTCTCTCAATAATTGAAGAAACGTCTTCGTACAATTCTAATTGTATAGTTTATAACTATGCTAGTTCTATTGTATCCAGCAGTGAGTTTTATCCGCAATAGTTGAACGATCCTTGGCGCGAGTTACCTTTTCAAAAATATATTTTTGTGATGCCGATATCTCTCCCGATTGTCACGTTTATCACCCGTTCGAGAGCGATCGCGCACGTGAAGAGAGAGCAATCAAAAAATCGTTTATCGCTATTCACAGCGCCTTTTATGCACGTCACACGATGAGAGCGACAAACTCGCATTTATTTTTGCGCGAGAAGACTTATTTTCTTCGCGAGAGATATCTTTCTTTTTTCGTATCTATGATTTGTCTTTTAGACGTCGACGTTCATACGCATAAATTACAGCAACGTGACATCGTATTAACGTAAGGTATAAAAAAAAAACGCAAAATTTGGAATACAAATCGATTTAAAATGATTAATAGATTATAATTAAAGATATAGACAACTGATAACACAATTTACACTAAATTAGAATCGCCGTACTATGTTCAAAGCATAAACTGAACTAATTTATAACAGGACAGACATGCATATTTCCGGATTATATATAAGTGTTAACATGTATTGATTCCCGCGATTATCTCGTATCTACATGATAGAAATTTCTGTATTGTAAGACTCTTTCATACGGCTTTTGTGCCTCAGAAGTATGATCTTCGAGTAACGGTAGATCGTACACGGTCTGTGAGCTGTGTGATCTTGCGAGAAAGGTGTGCCGCGCGATGTCGAATTTTCAGTCAGTTGACTCTGAGTCGGTGGATCGTTACCATCAAGCTTGTTCGATCTCTCGTCGATCATTCCTCGTGCGTATTAAATTATCGTTCGAAATATCATATTCGGCATTCATCAAAACTTGATCGAAACTTTTCAAAACTCGTGAATTTATCGCGTTTTAACAAGCAATATTTTTCTTTTTCCTTTTTTTAATCTGTGCGTATTTCAAATAGTTATCTTATATCATTTATTAATAGAAATACGCGTATTTCTTCAAATAGATATTTTTCTTAATGTTATATTATTATAATTCCGATCACTTGCTATTTTATACCGCCAATTTATTTCTATATTTCTATGATTATTTTTTCGAGAGAAATGCGCGATAATTTTTTTGATTTATACGTGTATATCGAGGTTTTTCCAATTCGGATTACGCGATTATTGATAATAACTTAAGCCCAAATAGTATTTTACCCAACGTATGGTAATAATTATATTAAAAATTAAAAATCCTTGACGTGACTAACAGGATCTTTTTGTGGGAAAGATCAGCGCGTGGCTTCACAGTGTTCTTTTCGAATTGCAGATCGAATATAGTGCGCGCGTGTGGTTCGTGTGTGTGTACATGTGCCAGCATCGCCACCATCCGCAGCAGTGACCGGAAAAGAAGAGGACTCGACCCCTGCAGTGACCGGAACCACCGAAAAATGGATGCGAAGTCGCAGCGAGTTATCTCCGGTTTGCTTTTGTTCGCCCTCGCCACATTGCAGCTCGGTAAGTCTTTCCAATTATTAACAGTCAGCTAAAGCATAATGCGATTATCGAATATAATATAATAAATAGATAGACAACGTTATGTCAGTCTGGAGAAATGATCTCACAATTTAGAGGAGGCCGAAGGAGATAATAGCGCAACACATGCGCTTCTATACTTTTTTACACAATAAAATTTAAATTTATCGATTTTATTTTAAGTAATATTTTAGAAGAATCTTCTCAATTTGAATGAGTAAAATAATTCACAAAATAATAATTATTAAACTGTATATGAATTTCCATTTCCGTATTTTTTCACGAATCTTTGGTTTTCTGATGTTCTAGCAGCATTATTGAAAATATAAAAATAACAATTAAGGCAAGATAACGAATTAAAATTTCTTTTTTAATTCGTTATCTTGCCTCAAAATATTTTTCCAAATCTTACGCTTCTTTTACACGTAATCATTAATGCGTGATGCGTTTATAGATTCAGATAATATTCGAAAGAGATTTATTTTATTTATAAATTTTAATTGGATTTATTATCTATTTTATTAATCAATACATAGCATGATAGTATTATGCTACAATATCTCAAGAAAAACATTTATATACATATATTCGCGATGAGTGCGTGATTACGTATTATATGATGATGCATTAAAACAACTTTCCTCTCTCTTCTGTGTGCATATTATAAGAATTAATATAATATATTTATTCAGCTCGTGATATATAGACGGATGTTGTATGAATTCTGAGCTGTATTACGTCAATTTAAAATGTGTTGGAATTCCCGACGAGATTCGCGTGTGGCACGTCGCGTTATGCAAAAGTTACCTGTAGTTATTGTTATTACGCGGCATCTTCAGTACTCTCTTTGCGGTAATATTCACATTTCGTGTCTCATTATTACACAAAACGATATAAATTACGTGGCCTTCCGCTTTCCACGGTACAGACGGATGCGAGAAAATACCTTCGCGGAATGTTTGCTGGCCTTTTGACCTCCTGAGAATAACGCTATGATTTTATACATTTCGTGATTATACGTTACTCTTACGTGGATACGTTATTTCACAACCAAATTATTTAACTATTGAAATATTAAACAATTTAAATTATAACAAAATATAAAAACGGAATAAACGCGCGAAACGATTTAACGTAATATATCTATTTTATCCTTTTCGTTTATTTCTTTCTAAACGTCAAACGATTCTTGCGTCACATTCATATCTATGTACAGACACGAAACGTATGTCAACGCTTGAAATACGATCTAAGAGGAGCGTTCCAAACTTAGCATAAGTATGAAAGGTTTATGATTTCGAATATTGTCAGCTGGAGAAAGACGAAGGGGGACGAGATTCTTTCGACATGCTATTTATTCTCCCGATTCCAAAGAGCGCGAAGTATGTATGTACTTACTTCATCTCCTACATTTATGACACGATACTTTTTCACACATTTTCTACATTTGTACAACATTGTTTTTCAAGTATTGCATATAAGCAGAAAATCTTTTAGATTTCTACATGTATATATATATATATATATCGGATTGTTTTTCTCATAAAAACACATTATCATAGATTTCTGAATGCATGGAGGGATTATTACGGAACGAAAGAATGTGCTTTGCGCGTTGTGAAAAAAAAACGTCAACGGCCTTGTTTCACTGGTATTCGATCGCAAATGGGTCCTTGCTAATCGGAAAAACAATGTCGTCGCGACCGCGACCGTAATTTGAAAACTTTTAGCCATTTAGAACGTAAATCGTGCAATGGGAGAGAAATAAGGACGCGGCCGTTCGTTCCGGCGAGGCGACGCGTAAGTAGGTACAGCCGTGCAAATGCGTAATTGCATAATAGCCCCATCGGTGTATGTTCGCGCGAAGATACGAAGCCCTGGCCTGGTTTTTGCCGAGGGACTTTCACTTGGTCTCACTATCTTTCTCTCTTTCTCCCCACCTGTCTCTTTTTATCGATACCGGGCCGTTCCTTTTCGCGTCTCGTCACCCGGCTCCTTGCTCGTTTCCTCCCGCAAACGTCGGTCTCTCGTCGACCGAACTCGCTTTCAAACCAGTTCGCCGTCATCGATGAATCGAAGGGCTCCACCAAAATCGTTTGGATAATCCGTCTCAGCGTTTTCACGGCGGACACAAAAGCTTGAATAAGTCAGCGTTATCTTATTGTTATTCCCCTACGGGGATTCTCGATTTGTTTTGTCGATTTCAAAAAGTTTATACTACTTTCTCCGGAATTACTTTATGTCTGTCATGTAAAGTAATGTGTTAAGTTATCATTATTTTATATATATCTCATGTTTAGTATAAAAAATGATATATCTTTGATATGATAATCTTTTTAGCATAATAAGAAATCTTCGAATACAATTATAAATGATAACGTATAAATAGTTACGAACTAAAATCTTAAATACGAGTTTTTATAATCTTACGATTAATTCTTTAAACTTATGCGGATGTCCTCTTTTAAAAATAACAACATACCTTTAAAAAGCAAACATAGTCATCATTCAATGAAAGAATAAGTACTTGATGAAAGTAATGAATAAATGGTTAATAGTTACTTGAATAAATAAATTTAAGAGATATATACATTAATTTTTTTGTATATATTAAGTTTGATATAATCTAAAATTGATAACATTGAGATCTTTTTTTAAATTTAATGTCATAAAATTTATTTATTATAAATTATTATTTTTGTATGTAGCACGTTGTAGAAATTGTAGCCATTAAACGTTTAATGTTACGCGAAACAAACGATTCTATATAATGTAATATCGCAATACTTTCGTCATACTAAATCTAAATTACATTTAAGGGATTTATTATATATAATAATAAAATATTTTAACACTGTAGAACTGTAAGAATATCTTTTCGACTAACTCAATAATAAAAATTCACAATTTTAAAGCCCAATTTGCAAGGATACTATTTTTCGTGACTTGTAACTTATAAATGCTATTAATTTTTATTAAAACATGTGCGTTAAGGAGAAACTTCTATAGAAGAGCTATAGAAAGAGAGAGATAGTTATAAACAAAGATAATCTTTTCGTAAAATCGCCGTATAAGGAGACGATTCTCGAATTATGCGCAGCGCGCAAGCATTTTTTCCGGGGTTAAGAATATACTCTACGATAAAAATTATCGCTGACGATTGCCGACGTCCACTTCAGAGGAGGCACTACGACGGATCGTAAACGTCGAATCGATATACAACGAACACATATCGGCGGGCGCGTGTAGCCTTCAATAAAGCCCGGACGGAGCCCGTTCGATCGTCGGCACTTGACGAATCTCGAATCAGACAATAGCCTCGTGGCGCGGATACGATCCGTTCGTTCGGGATAACCCGCAAGGTCTCTCGGGCATATACTATACATACACATACTTGCATGTTTTCGACGAAGCAGAAAGACGGTAGAGTAATACCACGGATACATCCGGTTGTACATATAATCGGACGCGGGCGAAGAGATACACATCGCTTTTCCCATTCTATCTCTCTTCGTCTTCTTTTCCGGGGATTACTTTCGGGTCAGCGAGCCGATCGCGCGTTCTTACAGATTACAGAATACTTAATGCGCAAGGCAGAGTGAATCGAATCTCGTAGCAAGTCGGAGTTGCAAATCCGACAATATTTCACGAGAGATCAACACTAACAAAAGTCAGTATTCTGAAAGTAAAACTAACAGAGATTTCAACAATTTTTATTTAATCCTCAGACTACCTATATACTATATTTTGATTGCTCAAAAATTTACTTCAAAAAATTATCATTGTTCTCTCGAGAGATGGTATTTTGATAAAAAATCAAAATTTTTAATTCAGTAAATGTACGCGATGTTTATAATTCAAACTCGAATAATCCAATTTTTATTTGATTTAAATATGTATTAAATATACTTGCATTAAATATTACTAAAGTATAACGAAGCAAAGAGCACATATACGAAAAATTATGAGAGAAATTATGAGAGAATTATGATACTTCGTCAGAAGTTTGGTCGCAATCTTTATTAATGTTATATACAAGCATCCCGTATTAGCTCTAAATTGCATGCTAAAAATCCCGTTAAATATTCATTGGTACGATAAATAACATTATCACAAAATGATATGTCATTGATAAAAAATGTCCCCCGCACGGACGGATCCTCCGTAACATACCATGCACAGCGGCGCATTTTCGAAATTACGAGCACTTATTGTACATACAAGTAATCGAAGTGCATATTTGTTTTATCCGTTACTTTTCAGTCTCGCGGGATTATCGAGCTTCAACTTACGGTCCAACAATGTTCGATGGGAATACTCGTTTGTAGTATACGTACCTGCGTGAAGTTAGCACCCCATTTCTGAAATTTTAAAATTCTAAAGGTTGTTCCAGGTTGTTTTAGACTTGTTCTAAATTGTTCCAAAACATCAAATTTATATTATAAAAATTTTCGCGGAAAATTAAAAAATACAATTTTTTGACCTGGCACCCCATTTTTCAAAAATCGAACTTTTCAAGGTTGTTCCATGTTGTTCTAGTTGTTCTAAACATTGTTCCAAAGTATTAGTTTGATTGGTTAAAAACTTTAAAAGATATTGAAAAAACAAGAATTTAAGAAAAAAACATTTTTGGCCATTTTCTCATAAACAAAATGTTTTTTTCTTAAATTCTTGTTTTTTCAATATCTTTTAAAGTTTTTAACCAATCAAACTAATACTTTGGAACAATGTTTAGAACAACTAGAACAACATGGAACAACCTTGAAAAGTTCGATTTTTGAAAAATGGGGTGCCAGGTCAAAAAATTGTATTTTTTAATTTTCCGCGAAAATTTTTATAATATAAATTTGATGTTTTGGAACAATTTAGAACAAGTCTAAAACAACCTGGAACAACCTTTAGAATTTTAAAATTTCAAAAATGGGGTGCTAACTTCACGCAGGTAGTATACGTTCGTAGTAATGCGTACAATGGTACACGCGCGCGTGAGGGCGCGGGTTGCGCAAGCGCACGGATAACTCCATAGATATACATATGTGTGTGAGTAAATACCTAAAGGATTTATATGTACGTGAAACGTACACGCGTTAACGTAATCGTCTACGTTTTTTCATGATAAGAGCTTTACAACAGACGGTTAATGAAACTTGAGAGCGAGAGGGAGAAAGATCGGCGAACACGCGGTACGTCATTACGTGAAATTATTGTATAGCGATTGATTCTCGAAACGCTGGTGTTTCCTCGCTTTCTCCTTGTCTTTACGGCGAATAAAACGAATCGTATGGCGACGCGGAAAATTGGAGGAATATTCGCATTGATGCACAGAGACAACATGTATCAAACCAAAGACGCTTACGGTGTTTATCGATAATATCGATAGCTTGCCTTGGGGATATTATTAGATATTTATTGATATTAATACTTTACCTTCGATATATTATGTATACGTAAGTACTGATATCATGTGAAATATTGGACGTTCAATCTAAAATACAGTTTATATATTTTTATAATACATAGCAATTTTGTACCTGTAGATTTTTATTTTATTTTTACTAAGTTATTTTCTTGATTATTACAAGTGATATACTAATTGTTCTTCCAACTTAATGTCTGCATTTAATCTTTAATGTGAATGGTATAAGATAAGTAGATATTTATAATTGCATAGACACATTGCTGTGTTGTCACAGTTTCATGATTACAAGTATGACATGATAATTAATACATTATTCTGTGTATAACTTCATGATAGGAAAAATGATAGAGATTGCAAATCTCTTGATAATAATTCAGAAGCTATTTGTAAGGCATTTAACATACAATTATACGCTTTCTTTTTCTTTTAGTTAGATTTTAAAGTTAGATTATTACTCATATATTTCACAGTTCTGTAATTTTTTGCACGGTCAATTAAAATGTAATTATGCTTTTGTCATTGCCATGAAATAGCAAAAACAGAACTTCTATAGAAACAATGAGGTCACTCTAATTCAACTACTTTCTATTCTTATATGGGATAGTTATATCTTATGATTTTGACCTTGCGTTCACTACGCACCTTGGCACTAATAGAATGAATTTATAACATGCTACAGTAGTCAAGTAGTTGTCTGTGGAATTTAAGTCATCCTGCACATGCCCATGATCTCGATAAGCGTTGAAACTGTCACCGTTTTTTTGAGACACAAGAGATAAATTATTAACAAGAAATGAATAGAGATTATTATCTCCATTGTCTCTCTTCTCTCTCTCTTTTTTCTCGCTAATAATTGATTATAGAAATCATACAAAGTGTGAAAAATTATAGAATAAATTTGAATTAAAAAAATATTATAAACAGAAAGTATAGTCTATGAACTAAACGTGCTATCCATAAAAAATACAATTTGTTTTTAAATCTATTTATAAATTTTACTTTAGAAAAATGAATGGAATTTATTCATATTAACAAATCGGAATCAATACAATGCATGATTTTAGAAATGATTTATTTCTGTTTATATATACTTCACATTACACGCGATTTGTGAAGCAAGAAGAAAGCAAATATTATATTATAATGATATATTTTAATGTAAAATATTTTTCTATTTTTCCTAAGCCACGCGATGACGATCTTGGTGTGTTTCAAAACGCGTACCTATTGATATAAAAATTGCAAAAGTTTCTTCGCGATATGTGTCCCACATGCACGACGGGGTGCACTTTATGTAATTGGAGTCGGTAAGCGGGCTATACATTTAATGCGTGTACTTGTTGCTCGATTGCCAGATGTGCGACTCCCAGCGTGGCGTTTATATGGACGTTGGAAGTGATGAGCATACGGCGTCGACCATCCCCAAATTCTGCGGCCCACGCTTAATCGATGTAAACGCCCGATTCGAGCGGAGTGCGAGAAAGAGACAGACAAAAGAGATAGAACGAGAGAGATAACTGAAAGCCTTCGATCGTTTATTTCCGCCATTAATCGCCACAATCTGTCATAATTTACCATCTGTGAACGACCGCATTACCGGAATCTCGTCGTTCTTTGATCCGGCTTAAATCCCGAGCAAATCACGAAATTTGCGATCCTTTCCTTATACCGGATTTCCGCAATCGCTAAGACATATTCGCCGATCGTATCTTTTTAATGATCTTGCGACGTGTATGATTCGTAGTTTTTTTTTTTTTTTTTTTTTTTCGAGCGAAGGTCGGACAATTTGGAGAAGTGGATTGCGTGGCCTTGCGGTTTTATTTTTATTTGTCTATTTTGATTCTTGATCATCACTTTGCTTCTACGTGAAATTTTCTTATATGATCTTCCTTATATGTCTACCCATTTATATATCGTCTTGTTAATGCGAATTTCAGCCTCTTATCTATTATTAAAAGACTATTTTTTTACAAGGTTGCTTGTCAATTTTGTTTTGTTTCCGTAAAAATTTATCCTTCATTCGTGAAAGTCTTATTTTTTTAATAAAATGAAACTGGTTTTCGCAGGCACACGTGAGCATGAAAAAAGAAGGTACGCTTGCCAGTTATAATCATAATTTCAGAGTTAAATTAAAATTTCTATTTACGCTATTTTTACTGAAGATTACTTTTGCGCTGGAGAATATATATTCTTTTTATATTTTACTCGTTTGTACAGTGCATAATATGTTGCAAAAAGGAAGAGACATTCGAAGGATATTATTTCGCATATTTGTTACCAATACTTGCTTTTAACACCTATCGATATTATCTATTTTTACTATATATCAAGTACACTTGATATATAATACACTTTCTTCAAATAAACACAATTCGGATCGCGAGTAGTTCTTCGGAAGCATCCACCGTCTTTATGTAAATCTCATTCGATCCCGACTTACCTATTTCTTAAATTGTTCCAACATGTTTTTATTTCGAATGTAAATTAATCAATTACATTGACATCTGAGCGTCGTACCAATGGGTGAATGATCTTGGGTGAATATTTTTCCATGATTTTCTTTATCCTCTCTCGCATATTTTGTTCCTTTCTATCGATTCTTTTCCTTTACAAAGTGATACACCTCGGGGGAAAAAAAAAAAAATTGTGTCGCTTTCACCCATTACTAAAAGAACAAAGCGAACCCGCGTAGGTAAAAGTCGGAAAAGAATATGTTGAGAGAAACAATTTAACTAATGGAACGGTATCGCCTCTGAAAAAATCCACGATTGTGTCCCCACATTTTCGTTCTATGTTATCGCAGTGAAAATGATATCTTTTCACGCAATTTATTTTATCGTAACAGAAACGATCCTAAAAAATTGAGATTTGTTAGAAATAAATGGAAATATACTGCATGTATAATGATAAAAACAATGGCTTTCTTTTTGACGCAAACATTTACGAGTTCTCTATATTCTTTCTATTTTCATTTTCCATGTTTGCGACACTCGACGGCCGTCGTTGTTGATACGCGATTCGAATTCCTACGGATACCGATATAGGTTGGCATTCGCTTGAGGCACAACGACAGGAATGCAGAATGGGGATTTGGGATAAAGCGCGAGAACGGAATGACTATATAGAAGAGTTACCCCATTTGTAGAAAAATTTTTGAAACGTATAGGGGTAAAAAATAATTAAGAACACAGTTATGAAAAAAAGTGCATTACTATCTATTTCTACAAAAATGTATTCGTAATTTATTTTACGTGCATATTTTTTTAATTCTATAGGAATTATACCTATATAAAAATTATATTTTTTCAATTAACAAAACTCCAAATAGTTATTTTTTACTTGTAATCGAAATGATCGTGTTTCTCGGTATTCTTGTCGCTTGTTATACATCTTTGCACATCAATAATCGATGCTGGTGAAAATTCACTTTATCAAACACTTGCAAACGTCTCTCGTGAGCAATTAGCATAATCATCGCATCTGTCAATTGATTAATTATTTGGCCTGCAATTGTCAATTGCCGAAATTATTTGGCCTGCGTCGCTAACTTGCAGCAACAAGTTAGCGACGTTCGAATTGATTTTCCCTCACCGATTGTACCGCAGGCAAGTGCCATTTGCGCGTCCTCAGGGTGCATAATGCGTTATTAGACGAGCGGGAGACACATGCTTCGTCACGACATCATTATCGACCAGCCATCTCCCTGCTTGTCGTCCACAAATAACTGCTTATTATGTAACTAAAAATAGCGCAAACCAGAATAAAGTACTAATGATTTAGTCGAAAGAAAATCATATTTGATGTGTAAGAAATATAATCTCTATCATCATTAATAAGTCCTTCTTGTACATAGTATAATCTCTCATAACTTAAAAAAAATTTATATTATAATTAAAAATATGATTTTGTTTTTTATAAAATGTCAACAAGATATTGTATAAAAAATATTTTTTTATCTTTATAGACTAAATTATATGAGTAGTTTTAATTCGGCTATAAGAAAATTTAAACTTGTTATAGCTCTAAACATTATTACACGGAGATTATTAATTAACAATTTTTAATAAATGCTAAAATATAAATTTCTTTTTTTTAATTAAAAGATGACGTGATGTTTCTTGTATAACGCGAAATTTTGTAAGCTTTAATTTAGTTAGTTCTAGATGTAATATTTAATTTTATATCTCTGTAATACTTTACCGATACAAAATTGGATTCAATCAACATTAACGTTAATTGTCGTTGCGACCGAGTCTCGGGAGATAAAAGTAGCATCGCTCGTATTGGGTCAGCCATTAATCAGTCAGACGCGACCTGGTGACTTCCGGGACACGCTTGCATGCCACGCTGTCGGCCTTGCGTAATGCGTTGTACGCGGCTGCATGACAAATGCCCCGGCGCGATATCATTATCGCCCAGACTCGCGCCATTCCCCTCCTCTTTCTCTTCCGTCTCCTCATCGACGACGGGAGCTTCGCCAGGAGCGACCAGCCATCTCCCATCTCACCCCGCCAAACCCCCGACAACCCTCCGACGATTTCGGTTCCCACGAAGCGCTGCTATGTTACGTGAACCTGCTTCTAACGGGACACGTAAATACGTCGTTCAATCGATATTATGCGACAGCACCCGCATCTGCGTGTCTTTGGAGTGCGTGTGCGCGCGGAGACATTCATATCGTGGTGAAACTCAAACACGAATCGGAGAGAGATGGAACTGTGTAATATCGCTTTCTTCGCCTATACGAATCCGCGTATCGGTACGTGTTATGAATACTAGGGCATTCAGTTGCATCGATTTTCGCCCCGATTTTCATCGCGTGAATTTTCTTGTTCGGAATGTGTATGTATCGCGACATATACGTCATTCGTAGAAATACAAGCAATTATCGAATATAATTTGATTGTGTTTTATGGAATTCGATGTTTGTTATATCGGGATAATTTATTACGTGTAAACAATATCATGAATCTAGGAAACCGGAGGTATATGTGTGTGTATTTAAATTAAAATAAATTGTTACACAATTTGTGTATATTGTATGATTGTAACAATTTATTTTAATTTAAATAAATTGTTGCAATCATACAATATACACAATTTATAGATTTATCATAATTTTTTGTATATATCTCTCTTATATATATTTGATTCGAAGAATTAAGTTAATATAGTTACTTAATAAATTCAACAATTAATTTTGAGTGCGAATATTTTTTCTATATGTTTAAAATAAATAAGTACATATTATTTACAAAAAGAAGTAGATATTATTTCAATCGTTTACAGATTTTCCTTTCTATCGAATTTTTATTCGCGCCATTAATTTTTCAATACTCTGTGCATTACGCGAAGGGAAGGGGAAAGGACATAACTCCGCTTTTGTCGAATGGGAAAATGAAATGCGGAATAAATTTTTAAGCCGCATAGTGATACGGCGTTCTAAGTCGACGTCTTTTTTTCAGTATATCGGAAACAGCGTTCCGTGGCACGACTTGAGCCACCGGCTTCGTCCTCGCGGCACGCGTTCTATTTCCTCGAGATTTCATTTCTCCCTTTTCTTCCCCTCCCCCCCCCTCCCCTTCGACTCCTTGGCGGCTACTCGGGCCGAATGTTAACCGATCGACCGACCGCGCGACCGAGAGGGATTTTCGCGCGTGATGTTTCCAGTACTCGAGAGTCTCGCGAGTGCTTATATCGGATGGCGAATGTGGTTACCCAAGAGCGGAGACCTTCTCGTCTCACACCCAACGAAGTGCGAGGGAATATAGCGTATTCGGGCCGCGCGCTCGCAACGAGTTGTACGGTTCAGTCAGTTCGATATTGCGAGGGATGACGGGACGCGGTGGTCTTAATGCATTTGGCGAGGTAGCTACGGTACGCATCACCAGGCACCCTTTCTGCAAGCTCAGCACTCCCCCTGCTCTCTCTCTCTCTCTCTCTCTCACTCTCTCACTCTATGCCTTTCATTCTGTCTTCCTCCTTCTCTCTTTTCCTCTGTGTTCCTGTGTCTCTCCTTATCCCCCTCCCCTTTTCTCCCTCGAGAGGGTATAATGGTCCTAAAACGAAGCGGGCAAAGTCCTTGGCTTTAATCTCTTAACGGGCAAACGACAAAAAATATCGTCTTTCTCTGTTCTTGTAAGATAGAAACCGTTACCTCGCACGTTCGATTAAGAGATTACCTCGTCTGTGATAATTATCAACGATGATGCGTCTCTTGTTTAAGGTGCACTCCTCTTTCGGATTTTGTCCATTTTCATTTAACTGACATTCGGAAATTGATAAAAGTTATTGTTGTTAAGTTATTTCTTTAAAATTAATATTAATTTAGATAAGAGAGGGAATTTATTATTACGTATGTATTTTTACAAAGCGAATATTTTCTTGATAAAATAAAAGTACAACTAAATTAATGGCTTTATATAATTGTACATGAACATTTTTATTACTAGTTAATTTATTTTGTTACAAATACATAGAAATATTAATGCCAACTAGTAATTAATATAACAATGTAAATTTTGGAACATCTGTGTTTTCGCGAAAGAAATTTCACAAGTCGCTATTTTCAAACTTTATATAAATAACAATAAACATTATTTATTTAATAAATCAATTTGCAAAATATAGTTATGGAATAATATTTCAACGAAAATTATATAAAACAACTGGAATATATATATATATTATCCTTTTTTCTTTCTGCGTGAAACTGCCGAATGTTTTGTTTACGAGTCAACACATCATGTTGGCGAGAATCAAAACACAACACACACATAATGGTAGTAGAGTTTTCAGATATCAACACAAGAGTTAGTCGTCAATGAACAAGCGCCGGGACAAGGCTGTAAGTAAATTGCTAAGCTTTTCGATAAAACATTAAAAAGAGATTAAGTCTAAAGTGCAATAGATGTGTTACTGAAGTATTCTAATCAAAATTTTGTTGTTATCAGAGACGTCTCGCTCACTAGTATTGTCGCGCGTGTTTTCCTTTTAATCCCTTTCTTCATTTTCATTTTAATACTTATTAAATCGTTGATACTAGATATGTAATATCACACAATAATTTTTTGGACTCTTGCTATTATTAATTTGGTTATTACATAGATAGGTTTTTTCTTATTTATAAGTATAAAAAAAATATACGACAGTATAAGTAATTGACACATATATGATAAAGAGAATTAATTTTACATTTTGGGAATAAAATAATATAAATATAAATGAGAGATATCTTTATATTTATTGTTTGTTCGATTTTTGTGATGATGACGCATAAACCAGCTTAAATACGATATCAAGTATGTATAAAAACAAATTAATTACACACATAATTACGTATACTAGTTTTGTACTCGGTATTATTTTATGAAAGTATCAAGAGGATTTGTTCTGCAAACTGCTTGAATTACGTCCAGGAATTACGTAGTATATTCGAGAACGTACCAATTGCCCTACTAAATGCGCTTTGGAGTTGCAATGTATGTATTAACATTCGAATAAACTTTCCTTATTTGTATACTGCAGAAACTGAACGTCAATCCGGATATCTTTATCGAATATTGCAAATAGGTCACAGTAGCATTACTTTCGAGATTTCGATAAACTATCGTAAAAAAAGACGATCGATGTAGCCAATATTTTCGATATTTTCCTTCTTAATCGCGCTAAAGTTAACAATAGAGTTAACAATTTGAGATATATGTATGGTAAAATATAAAATTATTGTAAAAGAAAAATTCATTTTGATTATGTATTAAATTTGTACGTATTGCGCAGGCTATTAATATCTTAGTGAATTTATAATAACAAAAATCATAGAACATTTTATAGCCAACTTTTTTTTTATATTCTTATGTGCTAATTTATTTATAAATTAAATTAAATCTTTTAAATAAAATCTATATAAGAAACTAAACTTATATAGAAAGATAGAGATTAATTTTGCAATCGGATAATCAATGCAAATAAAGAATAAAGGACAGTGGGAAAAATAGCTATGCTTGAAAACAAAATGTAAATCATACAATCTCGAAATAAACTTGATAGAACGTAGAAATGTCAATACTGATGAACAGAGAACACATATTTTTTACATAAAAAATTATTTTCAATCTTGGAAATTATCAGTTAAAAATTTTATTATGTATAGAGCAATCTATGGTAATATATATTTTTTTGGAGGGATCCTATAGATCCACATGGAATATTCCGCGATAAATATTCCGTCATTCGTGGATAATTCATGGATAAATAAAAAAAATACTAGAGGTACTTAAAAAAAGCCGAATAGAGATGATTGAGTGGATAATAAAACGCTGCTGTGCGTGTGCAAAAATTTTTCTTTCCGTTACTTTCAAATTCACGCCAATGTCAGCGACGAGGACTGCTCTGTCGGTCGGGAGCACTTAGAAAATCGATAAGCCCCGGCTCGCTTGATCCGCCGTTAGCTGCTGCCAGGCCATATCTTGATTAAAATCAGTGCCGCCCGGTACTCTCCTTTCTTCGACATTTCCCCGCCGGTTCCCTCGCCGCCTATGTCGTTGCAACCATCGTCGCCGTCGCCGCCGCCGCCGCCGCCGCCGCGCGATGAATCCGGTTAGTCTCGTTAACGTCCTAAGTCACCGGTAGTCTCTTCCGCGCCATTCCCCGTCACTTTCTCTTTTACAAAACGTGGAAAAAGATCCGCGACGGGGAAATCATCCGGGGGCGCCTCTTGCTCTGGGATGTTCGCTTGCAATCGAACGGGATGTCGGATGTTTGGCCGTTTCTGGTCGTTGGTTGACCGCATTGCACGATCTGCGCTCGACGAAAGTGAAAGCTCGCATACGCTGCTCGACGCATAACCGGTCGCGTGCTGACCCCGGCCAGGAATGCACATCTAGCCGGTATTAATTCCACTCGCTTACAGAGAGCGATGCTGCTCGAGCGAAATCGGTCATAGAAAGTCCTTCCTTTTGTTTTCGACGAGATCCGCCGATCGCGCGGTAGGAAATTGAAAATCAAAGATTTCATAATTCTTATGTAGGCGTCGAAGTTGATGTAACTTTCGTACTGCGGACACGCGACGATCATGCGAGAATTGTTAGATGCATCGCACTTAGCCACTTTGTTCCGCATTAAACGCCTGTTCGCACGGTTGCGCTTTGCCGAGCGCGGAGGGCGGATTAGTCCGATCGATCTTCTCTTGAACGCGCGTCATAAAGGATCCATCGCATTTGATCGAGATAATACCATCGTACCATCATTGTACGCTAACGAACCTTAGCGCTCGCGGGGATGACACGCGTACATTTACCACGCACGCAATATGCCGAGGATGCCTCAGGCCAAGGTATTCCCCGTAGAGGGGACGACCGTAAGACGACCGTACCTAAGATCAATGTGTGTCAGGGGACTACTTGAAGGACCTATGCGCAATCCGGAAGCTGATCGACGGAGAGACGGACAGAGAGATAGAGATAGATAGAGAGAGAGAGGGGGGGGGGAATAGATAGATAGATAGAGACAGAGAGAGGGGGGGGGGGGATAGATAGATAGAGAGAGAGAGAGAGAGAGAAATGAGGGATGGGTATTGATAAGTGGGTGCTGTTTACCGTGCTCAAATGTTGACCGAACTCCCTCGATCGTCTCCCAGCACCATATTCTGCTTTCAAACGAACCTCGCCTTCAAACGAGTCCATGGTGAACTCTCATTCGTGTGGTGGGCCAGTCAAACGACGCGAGTCTTCCAGCATCAACAAGGAAATTGTTGAAATTAGTTCTACATTTTTTTTTCCTCTCTGTGGGAAATATCTAAATATTATGGATAAAATATATCTCAGACATAACTTCTCTCTTTTTTTTGCATAAGCGTGGTAGATATGTAGTATATCTTCCATTTTTTTTTTTTTTGTCAAAAAATCGAAGTTGATTCCGTTGTTCCGGAAATTCAAATATTTCGAGTTGCTGACTATCCTGCGAGCACAATTGATGCATACATGAATACAACTTGAAGAAAAATGACATTAAGCAAATATCTTTTGAAGTATTTACAGAAGAAGATACGATTCAAATTCACGCAAATCGAGAACATTTTTGTCCAACGAAATGACGGGGTTACATATTTTTCTACATGTTTGATATTATAGATTCGGAATATGAATAAAAAGATCGGTCCAACTTATTTTTTGAAAATTTCCGATTTTACCAGCGTAGAGGATATCGAACATGGTCGCGCATGAATATAATTCGTCATTTAATAGCTTACCATATCGTCGATTTCGCTGCCTCAATCGCTTGAAACCGATATTCGGTTCGAATGTCGAGCGATTTCAAACTTCGATATAACGCAAAATCCTTTGAGTTGTTCGAAAAAAAGAGTGCGCAATGAATTTAAATCCGTGTAAAAATCGATCTTTTGAAATTCTGTAGAAAATATTATTTATATCGTGTGTGTGCGGCAATTAAATTATTATAGTTTTGATAATGCTTTTCATTAAAACAATCATGAAGCTATACATAATTATAGTCTGATAGAAACATATAGTGTAATTTTTAGCTACATATTATAATTATTATATTTGTTTTTTATTGTAATTTGCAAAATTACATAATAATTGAGATTTTTAAAAACATGTATTCAATTAAAGTCTGTTTAAATCCAACTTTAGATTTTATTTCTGGAATGAAGAAAAAAACAGGCGCATTGACTAGTCACTTCTTTAGACTTATTCGCGCATCATTCCTAACAAAAGAATGCTTATCGGGGGTATTTTAATATTGTATAATATTAAAAATATCGATAGCAAGATATTCGTACCTGTTTCCGTGTCTCGTTGACGTATATCGCAGAAACGGATTGACGATCAAGACATTGTTGACGTCACTGTTTAGAAATGATGCTGAAGGCTTTTATCCCACCCTTTTTCGTCGTCCACCCCGTTCGGTACTTTTGCGTCGACATTGGCGGGGAACTTCTAGATGCTCGCGGGGGGTTTTTCTTCGTCCACAGGCGACGGTACCGCTTTGTCCGTCCAATCTCCCCGCTATAGCAGCAGGATATTACGATGATGCGACAATGAACGCAACGATCGCTATCTGCGATGTGCGTCCTGTGTTAGGGAGAGAGAGAGAGGTGGAGGGGGAGGGCGGGTCGAGCCACCCTTGCGGATCCCGTGAACACGCGCGTGTATCCGTGTGAATGCTCTCACGTACACAGACGCGCACGCGTGTACGCATGTACGTATACACGCGACTATATGCGCCACCAACTAAACTACCCCCGACTGACGCCTAAACCTGTTCCTCCCCTTTTATTATGGGCTGCGACGGTTATTGGATTGTACCGTGCTATTTGTTGGCTGCCACGCTAATGGATCCATAATCACCGGGACGAATTAACGCGCTACAACGACGCTAACGGGCCGCTACTTTAAATACAGAAACGCCCGCACGCCACTTATTCCGCTGCACGGACGCTTAAACGATCGCCGTTGAGAGAATTTTCGGATTGTTTACCACGCTATAAAACGTTTTGTTTCAACGCGAAAAGATATTAACACCGATATAACGAATTATTATACTTTCTGTGTTAAAGTTATATTAAATAACGTTTTACGGAATAAAGCAAACAAAAAAATATCGCTTGGCTGCGCTTGGCTTTTTTTTACTGCGATTTTCGAATGTAATAGAACTTGTAACTTTGGACCTTCTCGCATAGATATGTTTGATAAAAGCCTTATTCATTTATGATTTAAAAACGGAATTAAATCCTGAAAATATTTGAGACGTATTTCTATATAATTATTTCTACATTTTACTATCTAGTCAAGACGTGTAATTTATAAAAATATTTCTGTCTTGATAGTTCTTCAATTTTTAATTTTCTAAGGTAAAAATTATGATTCTACTCCATTTTTTTAAATAGTTTTATACATTATGTAAATATTTTCTTTGAAATAATATGAATAATATTTTTGCACTTTTTTAATTAAACACTTTTCGATATACATATTCTATGAAAGGAGTTTCTAAAGGAACCTAGCGAGGAACGGTCTTTTCGCGCGAGTTTCATGGCCGGTTCCCTAGGGATTATGGGCTAAGTCCTAATCCGCTAATTTCATTCTTCCTTTCCGCCTTGAATCTCTATCTTTCAGAGATACTCTTGGTTACGTAGTTTCGGCTTTTAAATTTACTCTTTTTCGAAGCGCGCCAAGCGATCATCGTCGGGGTTCTCGAGATCCCGAAATCGAAACACACGCTCTCTGATCTTTACTGCCACGGCTGGATCTTCCGAGATATATGTATATACATTTGCAGCGCGCCCGGCTTTACGGGCCTGTCGAGCAAATGAAATGAAATTCATGCAAATCGCGGAACCGCGCCGACTTCCCTTTGCGCTGTCGAGGTGGCATCGCATCGGTTTTGTATCGGGGCGACGATGCGTCCAACCTACATCACGAGGGTGAAACGTACTTCCTCCTCGGTCTCTCGGCCCACTGCTCGTTTAGATAAAATTTGCAAACCAACTTGATCATCTTTTGAGAAACTTTAGTTAAATTATATTATCGTGTTGTCGAAAAATACATAATACAAGTGCAAATCATACTAGAAAAAGAATTAATAAATCGTAAAAAATTAAGATTAAAATAAATTTTGATTATTATTTTATTTCATTGTACAAATGCGTGTATCATTATAATTATTTTATTTGTGAAAAACTTTTGGACATAAGTTATATTATATTTATGTCTCTTAATAGCAGTTCTTTTTTATTTTTGATAAGTAGAGAACAGGCTACGTTGTTTACAATTTTATAAATGTGTTCTAGAAATGGCAATATAAATTCTAATAGAATATAGATAATAAATATCATGATATATAATAATTATTAGATAGTACGTGTATTCTTTTAATATGTGCTATTTTATATGAAAGAGGAAGCTCTAATCATGATGTTATTTTTATTTCCAGGTTATGCCAGGAACGGACCCAATTATTATGGCGAATTGATCGGACCTTTACAAGAATATGCGCATGGTATCAAAGGTACAGTGTATGCTGTTGATGATGCAACGATATTTATAAAAGGATTCTCTTACGATGGTACCGGTCCGGATGCTTATTTCTGGGTCGGAAACACCTCTCGGCCCAATCCCGATGGTTATATCGTACCTTATCCAGAGTCTGATAGCAGGTAATTATTGACGTTACTTATATTTAAAGTATTATATTTGTTATACATATCTTTTACGTGTGAGAAATCGTTTGATACATCAAATTGAACATATATGTAAAAAATGTTAATAAATTGATCACTTCTGTCCATGCTAATTTGATTTTGAATGTTATTCAAAGATTTGTAATTACTAGAAGTATAATAGATAAAGTCACATATATCTATCAAATAAAAGAAAAATAATATATAATATAATATAAATTAATTTGCATTAATTTGCTATTCGATTTTGTTTTTTACTTATTTTATATATAGCAATTAAATAATTTTAGAGAGGATGTCTCAAAATTGTCAGATGTTCTTTTAACAGTGGGCTTAATGCAAATATCAAGGTATCAATAATTTTTGAATTAAAAAACTATTTAGAGAGAAAAAAGGGCTTTTTAATTGAATTTTATGGAAAAATTAATAAAAAATTAACTTCTTCAGCAGATTTGAGATGGAATTATTTTAATAGATTTTTTGCGGCTTGGTTATACAAAAATATTATGAAAAAAAATGAAAACTTGCAAAAAACGACTTTCTCGATATGTTGGCTAACAATAAGATAAAAATCGACTCCAAATTGGCCAGAGAATCTGCTATTAAAAAAATATTCAATTAGATTTTGAAATACTCTATACAAGATGGAGAATCAAATGATCGTTTAACGCAAAAAAACAATAGTTTACGTTGTTTTATATTATGGAATATACTTGTCCGCGATTTTTCTAACGCGCGCTACAGTGGACAGAAAGCAACCAAGTAGAAACGTAATAAAGCGCTCGCGCAGATGAGATCCGGACGAGATCGGCGTATAATTCCCGTTTTATTAACTGCACTCTCCCGCGCATCACGACTCACTCGCGTTCGGCCTTCCTTCTGTTTTCGTCCCCTGTCCTCCCTCTGTTCCCTCCTTTCCGCATATAAGCACCGCGTCGCGTTACCCTCCGTCGCGCCCGCAACGGGCTCTTTGAATTTCATTTCATCCCTTGGTTACGGACTGCCGCGCGCATTCGTCCTGTATCACTCTCACTACCGCACCCTTCCTTTTGGCCTCCTACATCCCTGACCGCATGCACAACCCGCCCAGCCCTCGGAAACCTCTGCTCGCTTGATCGTCCGCACGACACACAGATTCGCCGGCGATATCAAAAGACGTGAAATCAATCGAATCCTTGTAATAAAAACGGCATAAGTTTATCGTTTCCGGAAATTTAGATAGCTATAATGGGATGCGTTTGCGAGAATGCGATTTTATTTAATTACAGCGCGATAGAAATTTCGATGAAAATGGATGCAGTTAAAAATTACAGAGAAATAGAAACGCACGGTTCCTTTTTACCCTTCTAAGAAATTTCGATCCTTATCGTTTATGCAGTTCTCTAATGTAATTAATATAATACTTGCCAAAAATATTTGAATTATACTTTATTACACAATCTATGTTTAAAAATTTATACTTTTTATTGTTTCCTATATTTTTTTTGCTTCTTTTTTTTAGCACCGATCCACGAGTATTGGAGGCGTACAATCACACGGACATTATTCTGAGGTTACCCGGAGGGAAACGTATACGAGACATCAAGTGGCTGAGCGTTTGGTGTAGAAGATTTACGGTGAGTAAATTGCAACGATCGATCAAGATCTCGAATAATATATTATGCGTGTTTTTCACACATGCCGATTTTATTAGAGCAGGATTCGAGATTTAAATTTTTTTGTCGGCGAAATTTCAATGAATAAAATATGTCCTAGATTTCTCTTTCGGAATACTATAAATTATATCATAGATATAATACATATGATATATAGAAACCTGCTATTATTAAATAATAAGCTATATCCAATGATCGTAAAAATATTATAATCAGCCATCTTCTGGGCACTTAAAATTATTTGCTAAATAACAATGCGATCAATAACTTACGTAGAAATTTACGATGGCATATTTTATTTTTGACCATTCGCATTGTCAATGGTCACACGTTAGTTCTTCAAGAATTATTCGTGTTCGCGCGAGACTCGTCAAGACATTCTCTGATTAACTCCTCGATATATTGCGCGCGTTTTACTCCAAACGTCACACACGCGACGAGCAGAGAATAGAGATAACTTGATTTTTGAGAAGGTTCAGAGGGAAGCTCTATCGGACGTGCATTCGGGGTCAATGGTGCGTATGAGATGGATACGGAAGCCGAGTCTCGGGATCTGACACGCGTATGTGCGCGTGCTACGCGTGCACGTGCGCGCATATGTGTGTGGGTGGGTAAGCCCTTCTCTTTTTTTTTTTTAGCTTTCTCCGGGCTTCTCTGTTCGGGTGCATACCGGTCGAAACGATTCGGCATCTCTTTATCTTTCGGGTATCTCTTTCACATGTGTGCAGACGAGTAAACACACGAGATACCATCAATAATATCATATCGAAAATTGCTATGTGCGAGAGAATATTGAAATTTACATGCATTATTTCAAATTTTTGAAGAATCTGAAAATATAATTATTTTAATCTATGAATAATATTATATTCAAACGTAAAATATATCTTCTAACCGCACGAGTTTATACTCCTTTTTCCAGTTTTTTTTTGCATTTAATTCGACAATAGGAAGCTCAGTGTTTTCTTTCTTTTACTTTATTTCTTTTCTTTACACGGTGCACGCTTATTTTCGAGTTAATCCAGCTTAGCTCTTTCAATTGCTCTCATCAAGAAGTACACAAATTAGAATGTAAGATATATCCCCTCTTAAACAGATTCCACTCTTTCTCTCGCTTGAGCCGGAGCTTAAAAATCTCGGTGCACGCGAGTCTGTACGTTTAAGCGGGGCTACCTTTAGTTTTCCCTTTCCCCTTTTATCGGGCGCACACGTATGAATATAACGACACACATACGCGATATATCGCCTTTCTAGGAAGGGGAAAAGGTTTGAGGCGAGCATATCGACGATAGAGAGCAGAGCTTTTGCTCTTATATTAGAGGAGGGCTTTAATATCGAAGTCTGAGGGGTGCTCCCGTACCGTGACAACCCTCCATCAGACACGCTCTGTCACCGCAAAACGCGCTGTCCGCCGCCTACGGTCCATTCTACCGGGTGTATCATTACGATCGCCGCGAATCATTATTCGGGATTTGGCATAAATTGTTCTCGTTTACAGCCGCCTCAGCGATCGACGAGCGTAAACCCGGGAGAGAAAAGATTTTACGATAGAGGTTTCTTATATCTATATATATCGCCTCGTATAAAAAATACTTCAAGTAGCAGAAACGAGCCTTCTTGTTATAACGGCAAACGGTTGCCTATCAGTTATTGGCGCTCGATTGTTTTGGATAATGAGAAAGAAGAGAGATATAAGTATAACTCTCTCGCGGCCGTTTATACAGGGTGTCCCCAATTTAAATGTCAAAACTTTAGGAGCGTGTAGGGGACCGATAAACTAAGACAAAAAGTCCTTTAGAGATTTGCTCGTTTTTGCTTCGTTTTGAAGAAAAACGCAAAAAATGAAACAAATAATTTTCACCAAAAAACTTAAAACAACACTAAAATTATTAGATTTATCAAAAAGTATTATAAAATAAAAATTGTAGAACATGGAATTAAGAAAAGAGAGTGAGTTAAAATTTTCCTGAGGTAAAATTAGAGGATTGTAGATAAATACGCGACAACGCAAAATTTTGTTTCTAATCTAATTTTACCTCAGGAGGATTTTAACTCATTCTCTTTTTTGAATTCCATGTTCTACAATTTTTATTTCATAATACTTTTTGATAAATCTAATAATTTTAGTATTGTTTTAAGTTTTTTGGTGAAAATTATTTCTTTCATTTTTTGCGATTTTCTTCAAAACGAAGCAAAAACGAGCAAATCTCTAAAGGACTTTTTGTCTTAGTTTATCGGTCCCCTACACGCTCCTAAAGTTTTGACATTTAAATTGGGGACACCCTGTATAGTCAGTCTATGTTCGTAACAGTTATCGTTCGTTTATATCAATTATCAAAATGAAAAATAAACGAGAAATTTGGTCAGAGGTTATGTTTATATATAGAAATAATAATAATAGAAAGTTTTATATATACATATATAAAGACAACAATAAGTATGAGAAATGCTTTTCGTGAGAAATTTAATTCCATTTTCTTTCTTAAATTGCGCGGAATGTATTGCATTTAGAATAATATAGATCATTTAATAATGTAGATGTCATTTAAAATTAAATATGCGCTACCTCACGATTTTTTTTTCTTCACATCATATTCTTATTATGATGCCAAGAAAACGCGACATATCCAATTTGTCACTTTCGTGATGTTTCGTGGAGATTGTCTTGAAACAGTACATTCAAAAACGCGGAACGTTTTCGATCAAACAAGATATTTTTCGATTATGCTCGATCACAAAGGAAAATCTTATAGTGCACTTCATCGAAACATTTCTAAGATTTCCGACTTTTGTACGCGTGCTTCTCTTTCTGTGATTTGCGCAAGAAGTGGATTTCTCTCTCTTTTCCTTTTTTTCTCTCTGCAGGCTGATACCATACATAGCATGTAGGAGGGAGTTGTAGGTTTTGCTTAGATATCTGGTAGACAGGAGCTGTCTATCAGTCAGCACTTCCTCGCGTTACGCCCGGAGAGAGGATGTATTGTCAGAGTAAACCCTCTTCCCACTCCTTCTTTCTACCTTTTCTCACCCTTTCCTTCTGGCTCTCGGGATCTCCTTCCGTTTCCTCTCAAAGACACATCTCCCTTCCCCTCGGCAACGTATCCTTCTTCCTTCAAATCCGTCGGGCTTCCTTTCAAAGGAACAGAGATATCCTTTGGCAATATCAAACCACCGCTCAATAGACCACTGATTCAGGTAGGATTTAGTAATTTTTTTCTTCGTCTATTCTCCCTCTATTTTTCGACCGCCGTCCGAAGCGGACAGTCATGCCACTTTCATGTGTGCGTGTGTGTGTATTGCATGCAGAGATGTTGCGAGAGGGTGAAAATGATCCCATCATTCTTTTACGATTTTATCTAGCAGCGTTGACGTTTCTGACGTCAGTAAGACGTCATTAAAACGTCATTTGACGTCACCACGATTGGTTTGTCATCTCGATCTTCTGTTTTCCCTGTCTTCACGCTTTTTAATATTTCATTTTCTCTCGATAACTCTTACTCGCGATTAATAGCGTTCTTACGTACCGCATTGTAAATGCGTGAGTAGGATGCTATCGATTGAATAAGAATTCAGAGACAGTGTTCCATTTCCTTGGCTTATAAGTACCATTTATTGGAAAAATGTTGAATATCTCGTATATAACAATTCGAGATTTGATGCGTTGCACACAATTAGAATGTAAATTAAGCGAGCTAAGATATATCGTCCTTAATTTCCGGGGTTCAAATGTTACATATTTTGCACGTAATAATGAAAGATAATATCTGGAAAGTTATATAAAGTTTGATTATGCAAGTTACCTATTTTAACATATTATTTTTAAAATTTTATTCAAATTACATTTTTCTATGAAAATAAAAATATTCATATATGATGTAACAATGTCAGAATAAACATTGTATATTTATGATTTTTAATATATATTTAAAAGCATTTCATTCATATATTGATATCACGTGTAATGCAAAAAA
Organism: Formica exsecta; assembly: GCF_003651465.1. Lineage (NCBI taxonomy): Eukaryota > Metazoa > Arthropoda > Insecta > Hymenoptera > Formicidae > Formica > Formica exsecta. Next base: position 1,636,084 of record NW_021853375.1, read on the forward strand.
TTAGTCATTATATCTTCTTTTGAATCTTTCCATGATTGGGATTATTATTTTTATATGTGTCTGTGTGAGTCTGTAAGAGAAAGAGAGATTGGGATTTTTATATGATTATTATATATCACAAATATTACAAGAAAAAAACCAAAATTAATAAAATAATGAATAAAGTAACTATATATATAACTATATCGATAAAACTATAATAAAAAATATAATGCATTTGTTTGTTATAAGTAATTTTAACAATTAATATATTTCTAATCGTGCATTTATATTAATATAAAAATATATTATTATGAAAATTTATATATTTTAATAAATTTTAATATATTATTCACGAATCTCTATAAATAATATTTTATGCGTAGACAAAAAAAAATAGTGATGAAAATATCTTTTAAGGATATAAAATTAATATGTAATTGCGTTAACGTTGGTTGTCTTTTACGGGTATCATTTTTCGGTCGATTACAGCATTTTTCACTTTCTGGCTGACCTATGCGTGACATGAACCACTACGCCACTCGCGATCAGCGCGATCGCGTTTGTCGTTTCTCGTGGCGTGACTCATTCGTGCATCCGATTAGACCAACGACAAATCATGTAAAGGCAGACACCGTGTTACACTATCTCACCGATCGTGCATTGTGCGCGTTCATTGTTCGTGTTACATCATCACGATGCAATAATTCAAAATTATTTTAAAATCCTCAACCGTGTAATATATTTTAATGGCAAATAATTTCAGCGATTATATGATAATATTTCCAAGCGAGACTTTCAAGTTTCAAAACAATGGGGCAATAATCCGCTTCTTTCTATTTTTTCTTGCCATCTTTTTATCCTTCGAAAAATAATGCTACTTTTGAGAAAACGAGACTTTCCCCAAGAGCGAAGAAAAAGACAGACACTTTCGACGTCTCTTTTTTATGTCTTTTTAGAGAGTTTTCTTTTCCTGC
>NW_021853375.1:1637654-1641000 GCF_003651465.1 Formica exsecta
GAAATGACGATATTTTCGAATGAAATCTAGCTCGCGCGAAGTGTCAGAAGTCGGTGTTCGTTCTACTAGCCGCGTTTCAGCTGGGAAAAGAAATGATTGTTCCATAGTCGTGTCACACGACATTTGCATGTGAATTCTTCGGTCTCTTTTCTGGGCGTACCGGGGTTAATTAAACGCCTCATAGTTTTCGGGGTGGGATGACGAAGTACGATTGCTTCTGGCACCAAGTGGAGGATCCGACCCTGTCCCTGAGAGAGCGTCAATTAATAACCGCTTAGAATGGATTCCTGGCGTAGATTCCCAAAAGAGAGCACAAGAGGAGAGTCGCGTCCTCATCAAGCGTAAGCTTATTCTCCGTGTCGATATCATGTAGACATTTTTTAATATTAGTAAGTCTGCTAAAATTTTTAGCATTCGATCTTTTTTTCTAATAATTTTAAATACTGAATATAATTTATTGATGAAAAAAATATATTTCTTTAATATTTTATTATATGTTTTTTTCTACATTTATAATATTTTTCTAAAATTATATATAAAGATGCTAAAATATTATTATTATTATTTAAACTGTAGTTATTACAGATGGTTTAAATGATCAGTGAATATATATGTATGTATGTGTTGAAATATTCTTCTATATATTCTATTACTTTTTTACTATATTTACAACAATTCGGTATTATTTTACATCGATTTGACATATTTGCATCGGAATAATTGTTAATGGAACCAAGGAAAAAGGAGCTATGGTAATAAAAAATGTGTCGCGCAATTTACGATACGCTCGCTCTGGTTTAGTTTATTATTTATAAGATGCATTATTAATATACATTAATATACATCATGTCGTGTTTTATCATCGCTTTTTCATCGCATATCGGGCTAAATATTTGCATACACCTCATGATAAAATTCACCGGTCAAAATTCCGCCGGTCATTTCAGCGGAATAATAAAATTTCGTGACATGTGGGTGATTTTGCGATGCCGTCAACAATATGAAACATAAAAGCGACGTTGATAAGTTCACGGATGGTGTGCGTAAAAGCTTTGAAACATTTTTTCTCTATATTGACATCATTCATTGTATTGGCGCCGCGAGAGCTTTTCAAGCACGTCGTATAACTTCGAAAGCCGTTCGATACCGTTGGATCTCGCCGGTCCTTTACCGAAGTCAATGTTAATAATCGATTTCATATCGGGAGACGGGGTGTCCCGCGATGCCTTCTCGCAGAGTATTTGGAAAAGGGTCTTACGGGAGATTTTAGTTCGGACGTATATAACGTTTGAAATATCGTCTCACATCTTTCACACGATCTGTGTCACGTATGTATTTTTTCTTATTATTATATTTTTACCTTTTGATATAACTCACTGACACATCTCTTTCTCTAATGCATCCAAGATATTTTCTTGAAATATGAACATTTTGAATAGATATTTTTTTTATGAGTGTTCCAGAAGTGATATTAGCATAAATTATACTGAAATTGTCATATATTTGTACTTTCTCAAAAGAGAGAACAAATCTCTCACATATATCGATTTTTTTTCTTACTACTGATCTTTACATTAGTATTTGTTATTATTATCCCATCATTTTATTGGAATTCTTTCGTGGAACTAATTTCGCTGAAGTATAATAACTCGCATGACGAGTACAGTTGGATGCAAAGCATCTATCCATTGATACGGCCATTAATAATCTTGACAAATCGGCAAACGACTTGTCACCGGGTGATACAGTGACAATCGGCGTACGATTCGGTGTACAATGTCGATTTACAAATAGATGGACAAATTATCAAGTCGCTAAGACATTTATTTACGACTTGCTGCTATCATCTATCTATACGATCGGAATAATGATAGAATAAATTATAAAATTAAATTCATTGTAACGGTTCTAAAGTTTTAATTTATTGTTAGTTCGGTTTTGAAGAGTTAATGCCAATTTACAGTATTTGGTATGTGCGAAGATGATTTTAAAAGACGCTTCATTAATTTATAACCATTTTTATTCTCATTTGTTAAAAATTTTTTAATTATTTTAGGGTTTTGCTTGGAAAAAAATTAAAGTTTTTAAGTTTTTAACTTTTTTATTACCACAGCAATGATAAAATTATTTTAGAGTATAAAATTAAAAGAAATTTTATTTAAAATATATTTCTATTCTTGTGCCGCAAAAACTTGTATGTTTATTTGTCTACTACAATAAACCCATGACGGGTTACGTTATTTTTTCGTTATTATAACACAAGTTTTAACGAAACTTTAGCGTAGCGCAAAGTTTAACGTTCCTCTCGATAAGCAATCGTTTCTCCGATAACGCGTTTTGGCTTTCGGATATTTGGAGGTTCATCGATCACGTAGAAAATGACTATCCACACATGAGAAATCTCGACGTTCATCGATTTGACGTTGAACGCGATCGCGACCGGTACGTAAACGCGATGCTTTCACAGGGGGATGATACGCGCGAGTTGCGCGGATACCGCGTGTCCATATACACATATATGTATATATATATATATATATCCATTTTTGCAGCTTTTGTTTTGTAACGAGTTATTCACCGACGCTGCGAATGAATTAGAGAGTACATACATACATACATATATATATATACATACATGCATACAAATGTACGCTCACACACAAGTCAATAGTCCCATACACAAGTATGAACGCGGACGGGGACATGGAAAACGGCCGATCAGAAATTGAGGCAAGGTTGATAGTCCTGGATAACAGTGGCGCAGGCGCAAACGCGACAATACCCGGTCGATGTTGGCCGGGGCTGGCTGACTGGCTGGCTGGTAGCCGACGATGTTCTCTTTCTCTCTCTTCCTCTTATTCTCTCGCTCTCTTTCTCTCTCTTTCTCTCTCTCTCTTTCTCTTTCTCTCTCTCTCTCTCTTTCCACCCTTACCATTCCGCAGGTATCACCCATCTTTGTTCTGTGTCTCGTCTCTTTCTCTCTTCCTCTTTTGTCGCGCAACCCTTTCCTTTCTGCATTTCCGCGTCTCCTCCCCGTCCTTCTTCGTCGTCCCGCGACTCTAACTACTCGTTTTACCATTCGTTTCTACGTTGCTTTATTCTATTTATCCACGGGTCCATTCCTGAAAATGACGCGACGTTTTCTCGATCTAAACCCACATCGTTTTTGTCCCTTTCGCTTTTTCGGACTGTCTGGCGTGTCCTCCCCTTATCCTTCGTACAGGTGTCGTCTGTCTTCCTCCGTTTCTGCCCATGTTGCGGTATTCTGTGTTCCGAGCGCCGCCATTTTGAACGGGATCACAACCCCCCCCCCCCCCCCCCCCCCCCCCCCCCCCCCCTCCCCCGC
>NW_021853375.1:1641040-1669805 GCF_003651465.1 Formica exsecta
CGCTCCCAATGGTCTCGATGTCGAGGTCGAAGGCCAGGAGTTTGTTTCCGAAGGTCGGAGCTTTTGATCGAGAAGACGGCATTTTCCGGAGGAACAAACGATTCCGATTACACAGTTTCCAAAGTTGATTGACAACTATATTTATCATTCAAGCTGAAACTTATCTTTATAATTCTATACGCACATATCGCTTAAACTACAATAATTTGATTTCTGTCGTAACGTCTATTACTTTGTCTTACATTAAACGAAATATATATGACAGCATCCTTTAACTATAATCTTCTCGATATGTCTAAACCTCACTTTAAACGTTTGAACGAAATAAATCGCACTTCAAAATTTCATATGTTAAAAAAATAATTATTTTTATATTTTTATCTATTATGTTTCTCGTATCCAATCACTTCTACACTCAAAAAATATGAAGGAATATTACGATAACGGTTTTTTCCACAATAACGCATTCAATCTCTGTGTACGATTAGAATCATCGTATTTAATTTATTAACTTTTATACGTGATCTTATCGCGCGTGGGCACGCGTGTTTAAATTTATATATTACTATTTTTGGTTATATTTTCCGCGTTTTTAAAAAATCTTTAATTATATATTTTATTATGTATTTTTTATTATTTTAATAATAAATGGGTACACGCGCGTAAATATTTCGAGAAGACTTCAATCTGAAAGAGTCTATAGAGAGGGAAAGGGCATGTAATAAATTGAATCTCATTTAATCAGATCTAATATCAGCGACTTCAAAGTCAATTGTGCAGAGTATACGTGTAATCTCGACGGAAAGGTCGAAGGGCATTAAATATCTCGTGCGCCATTTTAACATCACCTACGTATTGACTCGTCTTCGTGGGTGTATATTTCAGCTGATGTATGCCGATGTATCAGATTGTATCTTAAATACACAGCGATGCACTGACGTACACACGACCATGCAACGCTCTGGGTATCAATGGAAACTCGATGGATAAATCGAAGTAGCTGACGTACAAAACAGTTTCGGAAGATCTTCCAGCGCGGTAAATAGCAACCGTCTGTTTAAGAGATGATTCTTCGCGTAGTTATTATTTACCATTTTTCATAAAAATATCCAAAAACGTAAAGAAAGCAGTGATACATATATTCGTTACGAAACTTTGTTACCAAAATAGCTTCCAACAACAAACGGTAAATTAAGTAGTTTTTTATCTGTATGAATATATAATTTTAATAATATAAATTCCACTTTTTCTATCTGATAAGTAGACATGGTATTTTTTTCTTCTTGAGAAAAAACAAGAGTCTCTAATTGAGAGAAAAACGCTACCTCGTTCAGCAATTAGTATTTGAAACAAATATCATTGCTTTATACTTTGCTATGCTATAATTTTTTTTTTTTTTTAACGTGAGATATCGCGTAGAGTGCATTATGTTTTTGTTTGTACTATTGTGAAACCTCTATTTGCATATTTCAGAATTAATGAGAAATTACGTTCAGTGTATTATTAATAATGCTGTTGTGCAATTATTTATATTAAGCGAAGTAATGTTTCCAAAAACGATACTCACACACACATATCGTTGTTGACCTATTTCTGTAAACAAATATCGAATACGCACATTAAAAAGATTGTCGGTGCGAGAATTGCACAAAACGCTCATATAAAGTTAATTGAAAACAAAATACGCGCAAAAAACGAAATGCAAATAAAGCATCTATAATCATAATTGCGTATTTCATAACAAAAGTTATCATTTATCATCTTTTTATCTGGCGAAAAAGCTTTCTGTTTCCTCAACCTGCCAGGGGATAGTTCCTCTTCTGCAACCCTCTTTATATCCTCTAGCACTGTCTCTCTATCTACCTTCCTCGCTTTCCAACACGCCGATTGGACGAGAGCTTGCGAAAGTTCCAGGTATCCCGGAGGACCGCCCACCGGTCCTTCTGTCGCCGGGAAAGTTTCGTCATTCGTATTACAGAGGGATGGATGGGCAACTGCTACTAATATTGTCGTAGACTACCTTAGGGCTGGGAGGGTGGTCTAGTCATATTTAAAAGTTGCGAAAGAAGAATATTTTTGTAGAACGCAAAAAAAATCGCGATTATCTTGACTTATTTTTTATGCATTGATATTGCTCTGAATACTTAATATAAAAGTTAAATTCTCTATCAAAGTGTGTCGTAGAATAATTATATATTCAAAAAGTGTTAATTTTTTACCTAATACGTAGAATAAAAGAGGGTGTCATTTTAATATCTACTCGCTTCATTCTCTTGTTCAAAAACTCGTAACTTAACACAGATCCCGATAAAAATCACTAATTATATTCTTCACTTTTTTTTTAACACGGTGAGAGAATTTTGTTGACGTTAACATTTTAAGCTGCTCAAGCTCGAAATTAACAAACGATATTTGTTTGGCGAATAATTATTGTTGTGATATGGAATGTAATTATTGGCATTTTGATATTTAGTCTTTATCTTTTAGCTAACAAATGCGTGACGTTTCATTGATGTTTGTATTTTGCAGACATTTGTCTTTGTAGATGAAAGCTCGAGTCAATTTATTCGTTATACTTCCTCGAATATCCCTCTGAAAGTGAATTTTTGAACGATGCTCGAAATCCGCGTAATTAGACTGGCCCAGCGGAACATATTTAACAAGAGCTTATCCGCGGGATAGTAAAACTTCTGGTTGAAAAAAAACTCCATTAAATCTGGCGGCTAAGATATAGACGTATTACGGAGAGAGGAGGGAAAAGGGAGGAGGGTGCAGAGGGGTCGTTTAATTTATCACCTACTTAAAGTTCAACGATCTCGCGAATAGAGGGCCTTTTTTAGTTCGAATTTCAACCTGCTATCTCTATCACCCTGTCTTCCCTCTCTCTTGATTCGCCTTCTTGCCAATTGCTCGTCCTCCGACTTTGAATTGGGATTCTATAGAACGCTCGTAAAAGGATACGTTTCGATCTTGTTAAGCAAGGTGATACACGTTTACACAAAGATCGTGCTTTCAATGTGAATTTCACCCTTATCGAACGATGATATCATTTGACACTTTTCTACATAATTCGTAAAACATCTTACATCTTTTCAATAGGTACTGCCGTAATCACGAGAAAGTATTGTTGAAAATTTTAATAGTACGATAACACTGACAGATCTTGACAAATAAAGCTTAAATAAGATAAGATAAGAAAAAAAGTGTGAGATTTATTTAAAAGAATGAAAATTTAGAAGATATATTAATTTAGTGAAACAGCTTTTATCTAGCAAAAAAATCTTAGCAAACAATATTTTTTTAACTGGTCTGTTAATGTTGATTTTGGGAAGTTAGCGTAGAATCAATAAAAATGTAGTACCCACTTTTTAAAAAAATCAATCAATTTCGAAGTTACATGTACTTTTATACATATATTCAATAGTTATTATCTTTTTCTAATCTATATTAATTCTAGTTTTATTTTTAGAGCTCTAATTTAACCTTTCTTTTTTTCTAATTTTTCTTTATATAAGTATTTTTTTATATTTTTTTGTAGTTCAATTTTTTTCTATTTTTTTATCTTCTTATCTTATTGTGTTATTTATATCTCGCTCAATTTTTTTATACTTTCCTTACACGCGAAGGATCGATTTTAGACTATGAACACTATTATTACTACAATCGTGTAATAATATTACCGATTCTTGAGAAACGGTAGGTGCAGAAGAATGATAGTTGCAGAAGCTATAAATGCATTGTCACAAACGTCTTCGCTGCAGTTATTCGGTGAAATGGTCGCTACTATTGGATGACACTATTGCATCATTTAACGAGGCGCCGATGTCTCAATTTCCGAAAGGACGTGCGTCTCGCGACAGGGGGCGATTATATTGTAGGGAACGACGCCCCTGTGCAACTGAGGGATAATACACGGATCTGATAAGGCGCTAAAATAATATACAGCTTCGGTTCGGAACCGGAATCTTCGCGATACGTAATGCCCCCTTCTCCCCTCGTAATCATCCATTTCTTTTCCCGTCTCTGTTCTCCCTCTTCTCTTTCTCTATTTTTCTCTTTCATTCTGCCTCTCTCTCTCTCTCTCTCTCATCGACTCGCTACCCCGCTTTATCTCCCTTTCCCCTTCTCCAATTGTTTCTCGATGCTATCCGTGACTCTCCAGTTTGTTAGGGGGATTTATTTGATTGAATATCGACTGCTCGAGTAGCCACCCACGGGTTATAACGGGTGTATCAGCAACGCACAGATCCCAATTGCGTGGGGGGGGAAAGACGAAAAGATGTATTCCCCCGTAATATGTACGCAAGAGAAAAGATAGAGATGCGTTATATATTATATTTTATGTTCCCGAACGAAGGCGGATATTGATGCTTATTATGACATTTCACTATTTTTGATTGAAAGTATCAATCAAATTGGTTATTAATATTCTATGTTTATAAAATAAATTTTGGGGTGTAATTTAATGAAACGTAATAAATAATATAATTGCATGTAGAAATATATTATGTAAATAATGCGTCAAGAAAAAATAGAGAAAACTACAAATTGGAATGGACTTAATATATTATACAAAATAGTATTCTTTGTTTTTTCATTTTTTTTAAAGTATTTTTGAATGCTGAATCTGAAATACGTCGATTTAAATAATTATTAATGATGGAATTATATTGAGGACGATAACTCTTGAAAAAATCTATCTTTTTCTTTCTAATAACTTACTTTCTAATAATTTATTTTTATCAGAGAGAGAGAGAGAGAGAGAGAGAGAGAGAGAAAGAGAAAGCTAATAATGTTAATTGTTCTAAAGTTGTAACAAGAAGCTAATAAAATTTCATAAATGTCTTTAAGAAATTTTTAATATAGAAAAATTAATAAAAAGCTATTAATCAACATTTGTTGGATATTAAACATATTTGTATTTTTTAAAAATATGAACTTTATATTCTTCTTACAAAAAATTAAAAAATTATTTTTGTCTAAAGAGATATTTAAATGGCATAGATTAATTCGTTCAAAATGGAGAGGAAAAAGAAGAGTTTACGTTTATATCAATTATTTAATTTAAAAGTATTTTAAAAATTTTCGTGGGCTTTTAGATATGCACGAAAATCACGGTAGCCGCAACATTCGCTACAAGCGAGTACAGCGAGCTCACATTAATCTGATGCTTTAATCAAGAGCATCCAAGACAATCTCGCAATTTTTCACGATTGAATTTACACATAATTTCGCGCATTTTATCGATTTTTTGGACAAATTTTTTGTATTTACCGCGTCAGAAAATATGAAACTTAGAAAATATACAGAATAACTCTCTTCTAACAAGTTAAATCGTCGTTTAATTGAATAATTCGGGTAATTTTTAAGTAGTTTCGCATAAAAATTTAAATTCTCACACACACACAATATATGACTATTTTTATATTATAAAAATATATAAAGTAAGACGTATATAAGTATACAATATAGTGTTTTAGTCTTTATTGTACAATAGCGTCCTGGCAGACGCACACGCGCTCTCTTACGGAAGCTCGCATAATAGCCCCTAATCCGAATCTAAATCTGAGCTTACGAGATAAACAGTCTATTAGGGAGAAGGGAGCGTTGCAGCGACTCCGAGCTCGAAACCTCGGGGGCCGGCTACATCAAAGGTATCGGATTGACGAGGAACCCCGCACATCATCGCGTTCCAGTTTATAGACCGACAGATATACATCCCCCTTGTAGCAGTCGCAGGCAATCGGATCAAAACTAGTGTCAAGTTAGCACTTTCTCGAGAAAACCATCACGGAAAGATTAGACGGCAGATAGTCAAATAAAATTTTGAGGAGCTACTCTTGTAAATTCTTCAAAAATGCTACCCCCACCGATCTAGTCAATACTCTCGTATCGGTCTTTTGTGAAAATTAATGGAACGTCGATTTTACGATCAAGAACCGAGTTTTGATCTTGACTGGCAATTCAAAAATGCAAAAGCGGATTAATATTTTTTTTTTTGTAAAGAGAACACAAGAAAAAATTTATTTAAATTGACTTTTGCAACTTTAAATTTTATTTTTTCAATTTCTCTTAAGAAAATCAATTACACTATTGTTTTGTCTAATGCTGTAACTTTCAGTTAAATGCGCGTCTATATATTTACGCGAGTTTTTAAAACTTTATACATTTAATTAGTAAACTGATAAATTTGAGTTTACAAAGTTTATTCCGTTAGAAAATAGAATAAATTGTAATAAAGTAGAGTATAATTCAGTTTCATACATATATTCTCACTCTATAAATTTATTAGTCCGCTTTTCAAGCTGTATGAAAATTACTTTGCACAATTATAGTCATCATAATATGAATTATAATTCGCTTCGATATTCGCGCAGATTTTTTTGAGGGTACACTTGACTTGAGTGCCGCTCACTTAATTATTGGCAATATTTAGTTATCGAGTGATACCATGTATTCCAATATCTAGGCAATTGAATCTGTAGCAAGTGGATTTAAAATTCCGGTAACAGTCGGTTATTTGATAATCTGGTTGTAATATACGAATGTATCGTTACGCGTTTTACAATGGAAAGAAATACACACGAAATTGCGTACTGAATAGTTTCTCTCGTTGCTAAATATTTCATTTTATCTAATTATATAATACTTATTGCACAAATTATTCATATAAATTTAAAAAATAGTCTGATAAATGATAATTTATCGATTGTATATCAGACATTTTTTTTTCTGCCGACTATATAAATGTTGATTATACTGTTCCGAGAAGCGCGAATTTGTTCCAGTTTTATAAAAATTCTTTGAATCGCACAGCATTATTTCCTGTAGATCGTTCAACATAAATAAAACAATATCAAAGAAATGAAAAATAATCGCGAAATCGTTGGAATTAAACGTGGAAATATTGCATTTTTCCGATATATTCATGCCTTATTTTCAACGCCGAGAATTTTTTTGGAACGCATTGTATTATCCGTGCGCTTGGGAGACTATATTTTATGAATTACATTTTATTTATAAAAAAAGCTATGACGTCGAACGGGAATCAACATGTCAGGTGGGCGTTTATTTTAGTGAACAAAAAATATTCGCGTGTTCATCCTGTCTCACCGTTTAATATCAGTGACTATAGGTAATTAAGGAAGGAACTGTGTAGGTGTTATCAAATTTATTGCCGATATACACGTCGACGCGTAGGATGTTAATGTCGCTGAACAGAGTAATTTCTTGTCATTCTGTTACAAAGAGCGATTACCGCAGTCTCCGGAATCAATTAAAGTTCTGCCAACATAAATTTAGTTTTCAGAACTTGCAGTACTCGTGATTATTATCAATTATATATATACTCTAAAATTATTGGAGAAACTATGTTATGACAAACAGATATAATTTTGCAATAAAAATAATATAATATGTTATATTTTAGTTTTCTTTGTTAGATTATTTGACAAATATAATCATTAAAAAGTACAATTGCTCTGCAAAATATTTGTTGCAATAAATTACAATGATATCGCAAAACATTCCAATTTTCTTATTATTTTTATAAGTTTATTGATATCAATTGTTTATAGACTCTTTATTTTATTTTAATTTTTAGCTGATTTTACTAATTGATCAGAAATGTCAGATCTACTTTCTAGATAAAAAAAGTTTAAATTAATCTCGATACGTTTTATAACGAGATTATTATATACTTTCAAATGCTTTATAATAGTATTAGATGCGTATAGTCTCTCTCCGATTATAATAAACGAGTCTAGCTGGAGGGCCGATTTTAAGTATGGCTCTATTCAAAATGCCATTAAGCCCGTTTCGCGGCTCATTCGTATAGAACATTTCTGGACTCGTACACTGAACCATCAGCTAGGCGAGGGAGATATGATTGACGAGCCCTTAAACGAAATGGGATTAATGCGCATGCAAATTTTGCAGTCTCGTGGGAGTCGGTCCCAACTCGTCGATAATAATTATTATTAATGATGAAATTAGTGCGCGGCTGCGTGTGTCGTTGCTTAGCTCCAAAACGATCCGTGAGAAATTGAGAGATCCACTACTTGTAGAATTGTTGCCATAAAGAGCCGCGTAAAATCTAGAATCAACTGTGAATTAATTAGCAATTAATAGCTTGTATATACGTGCAATTAAGGATATAGTTAAGCATTTAATTTGTAGATTATATGAATTAGATGGGAAGATACAGACAGAGCGAAATTCAAATATATATATATATATATATATATATTTGAATTTGAGGTATAATTTAAATTATTAATTATACCTCATAATTGTATAATATAACATTAGAGATATTTTATTATTAGTTAGTATTTGTATTTATAACTTTTATTTCCTGAGTAATAATAATCTTTATAATAGTCTATATATAATCTATATATAATAGTATAATCTTTGTAATACCAAAATTTAAATTTTGTCGACGACAAAGCTCAATTTGGGACATGTCTGATAATTTGTTAAGGAGGGTGATCGACGTCGGCAAAAGGGAATTAATTACAGAATTGAGGAGTTTCTAAACTTTAGAGAATGCACAGGAGTAAAGTATTCCTCGCAAATGGAAATGTAAATTATGGCGCGGGTGCATGCAAATGTTAAATTTTCCAGCCACTTTGCCAGTTGTGCCTGTTAGAAATGAAATTGCCGCACGGCCGTACATCGCACAAAGAGACTTCTGCAAAACCGAAGAAACTTCTGCGCGTTCTGTTGATTTGTATATACCACACGCAGAATTCTGTAAAATGTACTCCGTATAACTTTCAGAGCATATTCCTCGCGAAGCTGTTTCCAGAGAAAATCATGGCGCATCGCGATTTCAAAGACGTAATCTTAGTTAGCGAACTATTTACCAACTGCGGGGCTCCTCTCTCTTCTAGCATACAACATCTTCCTGATTTAATTTCTCGCGGAGGCACTATCATTTATCCAATTTCTGTTTCAGCAGTCCACAATTAAATCCATTTTAATTTTAATTAGCCAATTACTGATCATAATTGAAATGTAGAATTGTAAGTGACGAGATTCTTAACCGGTGATTACGATATTTCTATTTTAATTTCCGTGAATGATAGTGCATAATTTTATTACGATTGAATTATTGAAAAAGCTAGTTTCATCGAATCTACAAAGTCAAGTGTGCAAAATATGCAAATGTGATAGATAATAATGATACACATATCATTATATATAATATAACTCTGCGGCGCATAGAATTTTCTTCTTTAGATATACAAGACTTAAATGTGTAAAAACTTTATCTAATATTAATAATAACAATTCTTAAATTTATATTAATCTTAGAAGTTTTCAATACAATGTGCTTAACATAGATTTTTTGAGTGACAAAAAAAAAGTATATAAACATTTTGCATGTGAATTATACTTTATTGTAATGCGATTTTAATGGTTACGTAAGAAAATGTAATTTTTATTATTATTTCAAAATAAAATTATGCACTACATTTTATTAATAAATATTGAAAATTTATTATCTTCTAAATAAAATTATAAAAGATTTGATCTTGAAAACTTGATAGCAAAGTTTGCTTATGTAGGAAAACTTTTATATGTAAAAGAGGATTTTCCTTTTTTTTTTTTTTTTTTTTTTTTCTTTTTTTTTAAATTTTTTATTCTCGCGAGACAGAAAACGAGGAAAATCCGTTCGAGGAAGGCTGAGTATAATAGAAGCTCGCTATTTTGCCATTCACGAATAGATTTGTTCGAGGTTTTGGAATGAGTTGAGAAATCGTCGCGCGAACGTTGAATTTTCTCCCATAAAACGCTCCCTGGAGAAGGAGAACGGATGCAGCCCCCGTTCGCTATACGAAGGAGGGTGGAATCCGTTTCTCGGATTTTACGAATCTTCGACCGATAACTCGCTTCTTTACTTTCTGTCTTTCTCTCTCTTTCCATATTTCTCCTCTCTTTTCTCGACTTCCTCTTCTCAGACGTTGAGACGTTTGACGGAACTTGGAATATAAACGAGCCGAAACCCCTCATCGGTACGTCAACTCGAACGCCGGGGATGATAGATCGACTCTTTCGACGACACTGCGGGGGTGTAAAAGCATATCTTTAGGAGGATAAATTAGCGAGTTTGTCGGGACGTTTTTGGTAAAATAATTCCAATTTCAAAGACCGTAAAATTTTTTAATATATAATCGAAATAAAATTTGATGTTCTTTTTTAATGTAAAAAATTTTTACATTAAAAATACTTTTGTATGATCATTACTGCACTATCATAGAGATCCACGATATAGCTCCTTTTGATTTTGTCTAGAATTATAAAAATGCCTTTTGCAAATTTTACTTACAGCTAAAATAAAAAATTTTAATTAATAAATTTATTATTAACATTAATAAAAATAAATGACAAATAAAATAATAAATCAAATTTAATATTTGAGGGTGTAAAAAATTTAGTAAAGCTGCGAAAGTAATTTTATTTGTAAGGAGTTAGTGAGCTTTTTTTATGTGTGTATAATAGATATGTAAAATAAATATCTATGTTGTATATTTCAGGTTGATTTCGGCGACGTCTTCATACCGCTCGATTTGAAAGTACCAAAACTGCAAGTACTTCCCGAGTTTTCGAGATTGGCGCACGGTCTCCGCAGCGGTAATATCAGTATTCTCGATAGTAAAACCATCTATATTCCGAATTTGCATTACGACGGTGGTGGCCCGGACGCTTACTTCTGGGTTGGCAATGGTACGGAACCCAGTCATTTTGGTATCAAGGTCCCCAATGAAATGGGCAGGTCAGTTGAAATATAAACGATGAAATAAATGATAAATAAATTATAATTTGCGCATGAAATTTATATATATATTATCATTGATTTACAAACTAATAATTACTTATGTTTTTGGCATAATATAATAAATTATACTGGGAGTAAATAAATGAATTGTACCATTTTGATTATGCGATTTTAATTGATAAGATTATTTATTTGTGAAAGTTCATCAAAATCATGTAATAAACTTCAACCAATATTATTAATATATAAGTTATTCTCTTCGTTTACATTTTTATATATATTTTGAGGAAATAATATTATCTTAAACATTAAATTATATTGAAAAATGGAATATTTCGACAATAGAAAAAAGAAAATTGGGCTTGTATTTTAATTTAAAACATTATTCGACTTATCGAGATGATATTATTAATCTCGTTCACGGACAGCTTGGCACCATTGAGAGGATACCAAGGGGAGGACATTGAGATCGTCTTGCCGGGAAACTTGACAGTGTACGACATCGACTGGCTTGCGGTATGGTGCGTTGAATACAGACACAATTTCGGCCATGTTCTAATTCCAAGGGACGTCGACGTTCCTCCGGCTCTCGGCCAGACGAAAATTACGGTAAACTAAAATGAGTTCTTCAATCCGCCGGCTTGATATACGTTCCGAACTTTGGTACCTTACGTACCCTCATTAACGTCCAACTATGAAACGATAATAAACGCGACTTTGAGCGACACGATGAAAAGCTTCGTTTTATGTTATACAGACGTATTGAATACACTGTGAAGAGGGACATTTACGTTTTTACTTGATAAAATACACGTGGTAATTGCACCGTTAATATTTAAAGTTTAATGAAACTCGTGTTGGTTTTTGCTTTTGATTATTTTTAGACAGCTGCGTATCTCTTAAATAATATACCAAAGGGCCGTAAATTTTATTATAATAATTACTTAAGGGGACCGTAAAAAATTTTATTTGTTTAGTTAATAATATTGCATTAATATTGTAAAAAAAATTAAAAATTTTTATCAAGTCGTCGCGCTGCAAAAAAAATCTAAAAAAATGTACTCATTTTTCGAGGTTTTAAACGGTTATGCCCCCTTAATTTGTGTATCTTTTATATGTATATAACAAAACCATTATCACATTTATATTATTTAAATTCGCTCATTATATCACTATATTAAATTCAATGATCTCAATTTATTAATGACATCGCTCTCGATTTTCAAATGGAGCAGCCGCCGTGGTGGTACAATCCAGTAAGTACAATGCACGATCGATGCACGGATGATTTTGCTATATGACGGACGATAATCCACCGATAGTCATAAATCACAGGTCGCGATCTTTCCTCTTTTAGACAAGCAGCACACCGACGCCCAAGTCAGTGAACAACTGCAAGGAGATGCTGGGGGGCCGTGTTCAAGTGATGTGGCAGCTGATGGGCGAGGATGTACAAATACGGGTCTCGGGCCGCATCAGGGAGGACCAGTACGTAGCGTTCGGGCTGTCGGGTATAGACGGCCAGGCCGAGATGATCGGCGGCGATGTCGTCGTGATCGGATACGATAATAAAACCGGCAAATTCATCGCTGAGGATTACTACATGTCGGACATCGCTCAGTGCGACGGCAATAGGGGCGTGTGTCCGGATAAGAGGGTCGGCGGGAGAAATGACGTGATGTTCGTGCACGGGGAACGAAAGAATGGCATAACAACAGGTACATGTCTATCGTATAAACTTAATAAATGACGGTATTGCGATAGAAACAGAGGGAATATACCATTGCGGCTAATTGCGCGTTTATTCCCTTTGATATTTTACTTTTTATACGATTCAATATTGATTTCTCGCAGATACAAGAGTCAATATTAACAATAGTAACACAAATTGACAATAAGTAATTTGCGTGTTCTATAATTTTATAGAGTAATAGAGCGTCAAATAAGTGCATATTTGTAATTTTATTAAAAGATTTGTTTTATAATAATGCTTATATGTATAATTATATATACTGATTGATCTTTAATATTATTGACGACTATTTAAATGCCATTTGTCAATATTCCTATCAATATGAAATTATTTTTGGAGGTATTTAAGTTAAAATTGAAGAATTTATTATATAATAAAACACAAAACACGGGAATAATCATTGCTTATCGTGCGATCTATTTCAATTTCAGTTACATATACACGGCCGCTGAGGACCAACGAACCGGAGAAAGACAAGATGATTCCGGAAAGCGAAACGAGCGTGATCGCTGCTATCGGATCTCTGAATGCACGGGGCGAAGCCAATGCTCATGAGAGATTCGATAAGACCACTGAGGATATTCGTATCGATTTTACGTCAAGCAATGTCCACGAGTGTACAAACTCCCTATACAATATTCCGGACACTCCTGAGATCGAAGCCTGGAAACCGGCTGTTATTACGGATAAGGATACTTTCGAAGCTAGAATTGGACCGACTGGTTCGAAAAAAGGATATTCGCGAATAACAGGTATTGTGCTCATGGTGTATATTGTAGAATTATATATTTTATTTTTATTTCATTTTTATTATATATTTTATTTTCTATTTAACAATTAAGGCTACGTCCTATATTAATAGTACATAAAATTTCTCGATAGTGAAGACCAGATTAAAATTTAATTTAAATATATATATTTTTCAAATTAAGTTCTTTTAAATCGAATAAATATGATTTATGTAAGGATTAATAAATTTACTTATATATTTTTTATATATATAACACAGTTTGAATACTTTCTATCTACATCTGATTTTTAAATATTTGAATTATGAATATGTTATAAAGCAATTTCTAATAGTTTTTTTCTGTATATAATCAATATTGTAGGAAAAAAATAATCTCACAAAGAATAAAATTTATTTTATTCTTCTATCGCTTAAAGGAATAATGTTAAAAGACATTAGCATGAACATTATGATGACAATCTTAAAATTGTTTATTGTGTGTGTATGTGTGTGTGATTTTGTTTATTCATAAAATCTTAATATAATAGTGCTTAAAATTATGCTGATCTTTATTGTAATCTAGGTACACCCTCTTGGGGCATTGCGTGGTATATCAATGACTTGTTGATCCCAGAGCTCACCGTCGTGCGAGGTCAAACTTATACCTTTATCGTGGAGGGTGGAAACGATGAGACCAATCCTGCTAAGTGAGTTGTATTCTCATTCGCGATGACATATCTCAAAGTATACGTACACATTAGATTTATATCGCTATAATATCCCCGCGCAACATTGATGCGTAACGTTCATCGACAGGTATCATCCCTTTTACATAACTGACAGTCCAGAGGGTGGTTTTGGACAGAAGTCTGAAGCGAAACAAATGGAGGAAAAGGTATTTGCTGGCGTAAAATATGATTCCAAAGGATATCCCAAACCGACTGCAGCCGGCCGTTACTGCGAATGGGTCCGCACCACGGTGGACAACGCAGATAACTACGAAACGTTTAAGAGCTTCTTTGACACGCTCGAACTCAAGTGCAACATGGGTGAGCCTGCCAAGCTCGTATGGACCGTAGAACAAGACACACCGGACTTAGTTTACTATCAGGTACGAATTTTTATTTTAAGGAAAAGTCGAACAGAGATTCAACCGATTATTTGCACGAAGATATAAATTATTTCAATGGTATAAAAATAGCTTTTCATCAAAAGTTATTAGATTTTACGAAGTTTTCTTTTTAACATGTTATATAAAACTTTTATTAAACTTTTATATATCTTCTTCAGTGTTATACGCACACCCATTTGGGCTGGAAGATCCATGTTGTTGACTCAAACTCGTCGCAGGGAAACATTAACAGCGTCAATCAAGTTCTGTCCGTGTTTACGACGTTTGTGACGTCTATCATCGCACTCCTTTTATTCTCGAGATGAATCGTTAGATTTTCTTCTTTTTACGCGGAACAAGTGACGGAAGACAAAGATAATGATGAAAACTGGTCGATTTAAGATCACGAAAACTATATACACGATTGTTAAATCGGCGAAACACATACAAGGTTGTAAGAAAGTATTTAGCATGTAAGAGATTTACTTTTAAGGTAAAAGATTAGCAAAATATTTTTAAGACCTATCAGATTCAAAATATTTCATATTATATGATATATATTATATATAATATATACATATACATATACATATACAAATATATATATATATACACACACACACATGTATACACATTTACACGTATGACATGTACACAGAGACGCGAAATTTCAATATTCTTTAACAATATAAAATCGAACTGAGACAATAATGATGATCGGAATTGGGTAACCAATGAAATTCTGACAATAATTATGATCAGGTCTGGTTAATCAATGATATTCTGACAATAACTACGATCAGGACTGGATAACCGAAGAAATTCTGACAATAACGAACGGGGGTTTATTATTAGGAGAAGGATATCTGGTCAAAATAGTATCTGGGGCGAGCTGGTTAGCATATATAATTACATCTACATATAAAATTTGATGCAAGAGAGATGAAGATATGCATCAACAGTACATGTACAATGTAAATTTTGCACAAAGCTATAGTTGATCTTAATGTAACTTTAAATCGACGATAGTATGTAAGAAGTACATTTATAAATGCTGTCGACTTGACAATAATACGTAGTATAGTCAATGGGAGAGGATCGCTAACAAAATGTGAATTATGTACAAGAAAGTAAAGCAAAAAGTAATACTTAAGGGCGATGCAGGTTACAAACTATCCCCTATACGTGTAACAATGCTATAATATGTATATACTATATAGAGTGTGGATCTTCCTAAAACGGAATGAAAGTATAAAATGTGCCTTGGGTACAGATAAATAAATGTCTCTAATTACAAGGATTAGGACCCACTCGGCAAAGGGACACCGTGCAGTACTTTGGAACTGGTCTCTTGTGCGTGAAGCGTATAGCACATGGGTAAAAAGCTACAGTTTATATTATATTTTTAGAAAATATTATAGAAGAAACTCCGTTTTTCAAAACTGTTTCTTCAAATATTTAATGCGATTTTAATTATGCCGTTCTTTATAGAGTGACATAATTATCATTACACATTCGTGTGTAGAATTAAAAAATAATTTTCCGCAAATTATACAAAAGAAAGCAGCATGCGCGTATAAAATTATCAATGAAGAAAAACGGCCTGTAGCAAATATACTCATAATCATAATCAATAACCGCGAAACGTGCAAGGGATACATGCAGCCAAGAGAAATCAGCGGAATACATAATCAATTTAGGGTAGTGAATTTAGTATACGTTTCTCGCGTAAAAATTTTTAATGTGTCCAGCTCCTAAGTGCCGGGGTGTCCACAAAATTTACAGCAGAAAATTACTTGCTTATCGCACGAAGACCAGTCTGTATTTAATTACATGCGCATATATATACACAAATATCATACACATACAGAACAGAAAACTCTGAAACTTACATTATCTATAGCTTTACGAAGGACGAGACGTAAGAAATGTTAAGATCGTTAAGTAGGGCCTCGTACTAATTACTGTGTACGTAAGTAAATGACAATAAGAACACACACTTAATCTCGATGTTTGTGTCGCTGAATTTTCGATATGACAATACTTGAGAGCAATCTTTGAGAGATCAATAACGAAAGATCTTTGCTCGAAATGTAGACTATCGCTATATTTTTCATTCCTCTGTTTTTTTTTTCTAAAAAAAATCCTTTGAAAGTAACAGATTCTAGCTTGTAAGTGGATAAAACTCCTACTTCTGTGAATGACAATAATAAATTATCAACTTGCAGGATTTCCAATATAGAAGCGGGCTGCTCCCAGAAATGGCTGTGTGTTTTATTCCTTTTGATCATTATATAATTAAAGCTCGAAAATTTACATAACGAATTATACATGTACGGATCAATCATTCGATTCTATAAATGTACGAGACAAATTATAAACCGTGTATTATATTCTGCAATAAAGAATAAGTCGTAAGTCGCATAGGTGAAGTGTTCCATATTCGCATAATACATGTACAGATAATAATATATAGAGACAATAATACATACAACATATAGATAAATATATCATTCGTAGAAACTGTAGGTACAAATAAAATTTTATTATAATTTCAGCAATTAATGAAGTTAAGCTGAAACATTTAATAAGCTTTACCTCAAGTATAAGTACAAATAATTGATTCTCTTTTCAAAAGTTTCCTTGTATATGTTTTTCTTTAGAACATTACTTGTTTAAACTTTGTTTAAAAAAATTACATATAACAAAAAAGAATTCTCATGTACGTCTCTAAAATACAGACAAAAAAAATTAATAAGTTAAAGTTGTGAAAAAATCAATAATTTCTACATATTTCTTAAAGCCGAATCTATTTGCGTGTTCAAGAATTTTATTTGTTCTCGCGATGATGATGTTCAATTTATGTCATTTTTCCCATTCCCATTTTTCCAGGAGCAGCCCGATAACGTCCCAAGTTGTTAGTTCATAAGTAACAAATAATAGCTTAGATCCTAAGAAAACTTTTCAGCTATATTACGGTACATTAATACGTATAACAAGGGGATAAAAGAAACGTATTTACGCGAGAGCGTTTCTGGAAACTAAATTGAAAATACTAGTCATCCGGCACAGCATGCGAGCGGCTATATCGTCAATGTTGTACAGTTTCAAACGTGATTTCGAATTGTAATAGCGGTAATATTTAGCATGTAATGTTCTTACAGTTTTAGATTCTATCTTTAAATTAACATATACTAAAACGGTCTACTTATAAGCTTCCATCCATGCACGATTACTATATGTATAAGATATGTGCAGAGCGACGAAAGTGTGCAATGGGATAGAATGCAACTCAAAATATATCGCATTACCACGTATGGGACATTGAACGTTTACGCAATTTTCCATAAGTAACGGGATTCTGGCGAGAATTAGATACATAATCGCATTAATAGATAGATTTTATAAAAAAGTTTCGAAATAATATCTTTAGCATATTTTCTGTTGCATTTCAAATTTATGTCCTTTTTTTAGATTTTATACTTTCGCTTTTCGAAACATTTTAAGCGATATTATCGAAAGTATACTGCAATTATTTTATAATAATATCAATTTATTTTCAAAACACAAACACTAATACTTAAATTAGCAATTATCGTATTATATAATACGATATATATAAGTTCTATAATTAATATGAATCAATTATTAATGGTTGGTATTGGTAATTAATATTTATTTTGCATTTATATCGCTGTTCACTCGTAAAGTATTTCACGTTTAACAAAATTAACGCGATATTGCAGAAACTTCTTATGCATTTTCGTTTTATTTCTCCCCTTATTACTCATGCATTTCAAAATTAAACACAACTAGCTTTGGGTATACATGCGCAGACTAATAATTTCGACAATATATTATAAAAACGATCGTTTAAATACGAATGGTCTTGTAATTCCTCGGTAAAACGAATAATTATAGTTATAAGAGATCGAGGATAATTATTTTAAACTTTGTATTTAAGCAAGAATTGAGAAGCATTGTTAATATGTATGGAATACGATAAAGTCGAATCATATTGCGCTCAATATCTTTGCAAATATTGCATCTCACAAAAGATTTTTTTTGTGGTGTGTAGAATGTGGCAATTTCGGGACGATTGCAACAACATAAGCGATACTTATTTTTTTCTCTATATCTCTATGTTGTACATACATAGCTATATCTAGAAGAAAACGCGAGATATCATTAGTCCGAGTTAGTTAACGAAGAGAAAAGAATCAATGATGGGATAGGATGATTATGATAAGAATTTATTAAATTATGATTTTTTAATCTCCGAGAAAAATCAGTAATATGTGGACATCATAATTTAAAGATGTTAAAACAAATCTTGAAATATTTTTTTATGATTTTAAAAAATTGGGCCTCCAATTTACGACAGAAAGTAATACTTTCCGTTTGGTTAATTCTTTATAGCGCTATCAATTAAGATCGTTCAAATTTAGGTACGTTATATATTAGCTGATAATTTTACTAACTTTCTCAATCTTTCATTGTCTCATTGTTTCTTTTAGTAAAAATTCAAGTCTCGTCTCAATAGATGAAAAAGAAATTGAAAGTTTAATAACGCTAACTGATATTGATATTGATTCGATTTTTAGAAAGATTGAAAGATAATTATTCTTTCGAGAACCAATGATTCTATTGAAAAAAATCTGATAAGGCGGATAATGGTTATCTCGAAAAGCACCTTTTATGTACATATATCATTACACGCAAGAAGTGCATCTATTAATATTATAGGACGTTTCACGATTAAAGAGATTGGAATCGGTAAACAAGATTGATCGTCTCACACGACTTGTCGCCGCGCCAGTCGAATTGTATCCGAAAAACGTTTAAATTGTCAACCTTTTGTTTCTCTTCAACGTTTATGTGTTAGGCTAGCTTGTAACTAACAATTAACTTTCACACTTAATCGTCTAATCGTTATTCCCTCTATTCGAGGAGACAGGACTCCCGTCATCTCCCGTCTCAAATAAATTCATGATTCGTTAACACGCGTGCAAAATTACTCGCGCCGATTTGCCAAGGCGTATTATCAAGTTGTATACGAATTTAAATTCGAAATTGCGCAAATAATTATCGAAGCGAGCATTTGCACGTGACATCATTCTTTTACAGAAATAAATGTGAGGATAACCTTCACATAGCACCGCGCTGAAAGATAAAAAATAATAATCTCGTCGACCGATATCATTAGATAAGTCCATTTAATCAATTTCGTAAATATATAAACAAAACAAATATGACTAAAAGATGTTTGAAGATGTCCAACGA
Source organism: Formica exsecta (assembly GCF_003651465.1). Lineage (NCBI taxonomy): Eukaryota > Metazoa > Arthropoda > Insecta > Hymenoptera > Formicidae > Formica > Formica exsecta. Next base: position 1,660,704 of record NW_021853375.1, read on the forward strand.
AATTGTTTGAACATGTTTGAGCATTTTTTATGTTAGCCATTTTTCAGATTGTACTGGCTTATATTATAGAGCTTCGCAGTTTTTTAAGATTTTGTTATCTTTCAGCGCGGACACACACGTGATATCGAATACTTTTTGTCTCTTCGGGTACTCTCCGTTTGATGTATTAATACGAAATTCATGATAATTTTTTCTCATATATTTATTCATTCCCTCTGAGAGTGAACTTGTCTAGAAGGTACTAAGATATCTGAGCGCACGGTTTTCCATCGTGTTGCGAGCAACCACGTAAAATAATCACTTAATAAAAAGTCAATCCTTACCGTTTAAATCGTAATTTGACATATCTCGTAAGATAAAAGAAAAAGTGTCAGTCGCGTGAGCGCCGTAAAATTTTCGGTCATAATTTAGATAGGAGATACTCTTTGTCGAAAATGTTAATTTTCTTTATATAGTCTATATGTAACATACTGTTTCGTAAATATCTCGGTTGATTTATTAGCGTTATTTGAAAGGCGCATGTATGTGACGTGCAAAATTACATTATACATTTGAGGGAAGACAAATTCTTTTTGTAAAAAGGATATTGCTCCCGCCGACAAAAGAAATGCACATCGTTCTCTTCGACAATAGAATAAATTATTTAATGAACCATTTAATTAACGACTCTTTGACATACAAAGACAACATCCATTTAGATTTATATGAAATGTAATTATTTATTTCAGAATATTATTCTTATATTGTATTGATTATGTTACTTCGTTGTCGCGCGTGAATCTCTATATTCGATGATATTGTGCAATTTGATCAGGATACAAAATGTATTAGAAGTGTCCATCAACTGTCATCGAGTTCTAAGTGTTGCTGCGAAATGTATCTCAGGATGTTTCTGCTCTTTTATCAACTATGAGTTTCGTCACATTTCATACATTAATCTTAATGGCTTTGATAGAGCTATATTTATTAATATTATTGGGTAAAAGGAGCATATATAAGTAATCACGAGGTATATGATATATTATGATTATGAATTATTGAACATTATATCAAATTTTATATTCACTTCTTGTGGTTGACAATAAACTGGTTTTATAAAAAAGAAAAAGGATGAAGAGATTGTATTTAATATGTCTGTTTAATGCACGGTGGTAATGCAAGGTATAAAAATGTTCTATAATATAAATAACATATCACTGTACACATATAGTTTTTTTTCATACAGTAAATGTACTAGACAAAATATATTATATATTTAAAATCTATTTTGGATATCCCCAAGGATCTTTCTTTTGATCCATTAGGATGAGAGAGGATTCACAGATCTTTCTGAATATTTCGCGCAATCTTCCTTTTGAGAATACCTAGAAAGATAGGATGAGTTAATAAAATGTGTATTTTTGTAAAGTTCATATATAAATATATTTACAATGTTTATATTTTGCTGTTAATACATACTTTGTATAGTTGATGTTGCTCGGAGGCAAGTATATCTGCCAGTTGAATACAGCCGTCATGCTCGTTCATTTCTGACATAACCGAATGTAGTAAAAGTGTGACTTTAGGAATACAAAGTTCACGCAGTTTCTCCAACTGATGTTCTCTGAGCTCGCCCTCGGATATGCACGACTCGCCGTTGTTGTTCTTGGAATCGATGAGCCAACCGCCATCGGGGAATAACAGAACGTTAAATAATAACTGTTTCACAGCCTGAAAATGGATATCCATGGATATTTTTCGTTTCTCTTATATTTCGTCTTAATATTTCTTACCTTTGTGTGATGTTGCATCGTAGATTTCCATCTTTCCAATTCTTGATTATACTGTGTCTTTCTATGATCATATGCAACTTTTTCCGTGAAAGTGGCATATGTTGACAATTCCTCTGGTGGCACAGGTTTACCATGATGATAGTGAGAGAACCATTCGTCGAAACCTTCCTGGGCGTCAAGGTACGTCTTATAACAGAGGTACTCTCTTATCGAAGCAGCCGCTTGTTTAGACATATTATTAGTTATTGTAAGATTCGTGAGTGTGCATTCCATACCAGAATATTCGGCCATAACCGATTCAATCGAATCTGACGGGATCTATAACATATAAAAACAGATATCATTTAACTATAAATTAATCAAAGTAATTTATATAGTGTTGTGTGTTTATAGATTATGCTAAATTTTTTCATGTATCAATGTAAAAGCTGTAACAATTAGTTATTTCTTAGTGTGTACCTTGTTAAATGCTTTCCGCGCCGCATCGAGCTTCTCCTTAGTTAGAAAGTATCTAATGAGTGCGTTTGTTTGCCGTAAAGCTTCTTCTCTCTGATTTTGATAGAAAATCAGCCAATCTAATGCATTAATCTTTTCCATATCTGCGTCGGTCATACTTCCTTTCAAATCCGTTGGATCGGATTCTGTGTTTTTCTTACGTATATTTTCCACCACCAATTTTATGATCGCTTCTATGTTCAAATTTGCATCCTCTGCCGCGCGTAAACATCTTTTGCGCTGTTCATACTCTTTAACATCCTCTAAGTAACGGGCATAATTAGTTATTTGTTCCTCTTGAGGTAGTGTAGCTGTATAGAACGCGATTAAAGTCGGATCGCCTATCTCTATAAGAACACGAACGTACGCCAGTAATACTTTGTCTTCTACTTTATCCTTTGTACTTCTCCCAATTTGTCTGAAGAACAGTATTAGATGTGCCAGGAATCTGAGGAATTGCGAATCGCAAACGCCGACATCAATCATACTTTCAATTTCCTCCATTAGTTTTGGTATTTGATCCAATATTATATATTTTTGTATTAAATGATCAGGTTTGTTAGATTGGGCACGTATTATTGGATTTTTCGATGCATGCAATTCCTTGAATGCGTCTTCTAACGAGATTTCGTTTTTCCAATATTCTTCTGGCATAGGGCTATACATTTTCATCATCATTAATCTCAGTGCTGATTCAACTTTAGTGTCTAGAAGGGTCTTCACATATGCCCACAATGCATCTTGCCAAGATGATGCTATCTGTAGTAGTAGTTGGACATTGCCACAAAGACTTGCAAATATGGCACGATAAAATATACCTGTATGGTAGAAATCTCTTATTTATATTCAGGTTTTATATAAATAAATACAAAATTAAATTTATAAGATGCATCATAAATTGGTACATATATCAAAGATGTTTTGAATAAATCTCTGTAATAATAGCTGTATTTAATTGCTAATAATTTTTATATTATTAATTTGTCATTTTTTAATGCATACAATTGCACAATGATATACATAAGCATGCCATGGTAGGATTTTCATAGGCAAATATAGTGTAGCAGTCAAAATATTAAAGAGATCTTTACCTACGCGTTTATCTTGAGACAGTTCCCAAGCACACATCTTCCATAGACTCCTATTGGGATTTCCTTCAATTGGTAATTTAGTGTCTGTTGATGGATTATTATAATTTGGATCATGATTAGGAATCCAGCCCAATAAACAAGCAGCTCTCCAAGGTTGACCACAATGCATAGCTAATGCTTGTGCTTTTTGAAGACGTCCACAACGTACCTACAATAGATAATTTCTTGAAATACAAGGCTTTATTATTATTGGATTATACTTTATTTCTTCTTCCAAATTATATTTATGGCTTTATATTTTTGTTGAAAGATTTGTGCGTAAATTTTGTTATAACTTCAGTTATATAAGAGAAAATACAGTTTATTTATACCTCTATAAACATTCTTTTTTCAAGTCTGGCATCATCTTCTTTGTCTAAATCATGTAATTGTCTACCTTCTCGTATCGGTGCATCAGGATCAAGAAATGATACTAGTGGTCTGGATGAGCTAAATGCAATTCCTAAATTTTGATTGTGCAATTGATGAACTGTATTTTCCCAAGCCACTGTCTTATCGGTGAAAAGTTCTACAGATGGATATCTATCTGCTTGATCTAGAGCATTCTTCTCTAACCAGTCAATAATCAATTGATATTCCCTAATGTAGCTTTCAGATTTATACAAATTTTCTATAATATTCTTTTCAGAGATATAATTATTATTCATATGTCCGTCATGTTCCATTTGAGTAGATAAACCGGCACTACTTATACGGTTTTGATAAAGGCAATATATTAGTCTCCATGTATTTCTCTCGCTCTCCAAAGAAATTTCCTCTTGAGCTATTTCCATATTTTCAACTTTTGATTGCATATCTGTCAAGATAAATGGTAACATTGTTTCAATGAAGTTTTTAACATACACACAAACATTTGCTATAATTATTATAATATAAAATATATATAATTAAATAGAGATATATATATATTTTTACCTCTCATTATATCCAATGTGTCTGCACAATTCTGTATAAAATCTGCGATCGTGTCAAAGATCTGTGTTTCAGAAAAGTGTGCTTGCATGCTCTGCAAGAAATCATAGTAGAGTTTCGCTTTAGCTTCTCGCCACGGTTCGTTCGCTTTCAAAATTATTCCAGTCGCTGCACTATCATCCATCATTTCCCTGATAGTGATATCATTTTTTTCCGAGCGTGCCATCATATCGCGAATTTCGTTAACCTCGTGATGGAAATGCAATCATTCATAAGACCATATCTATACAGCCAGTCAGCCGGTGCCGGTGCGCGCGGCTTCAACGAAATATTGTTGTTGGAGCAAAATTTTTCACGCATGCGCGACAATGTAATGCCAGTAATGGTGCTTTTACATTTGTCGTACGACAAGCTTTGCTGGACGTATTGATTGGCTGCCGTTGCGAGAAACTTTCGAAGCCATAGAAATTTACTATCTAATAGCCAATCGACATACCCGACGATAAATGTAGTGGCATCCTAAAGCGCACCAGACACGACATCTCTCTTTCTCTGTTTTCTGATACGCTATTCAAATTCAATTTCAACAATTTATTTTGACAGTGTTTGACAGTAACGGTGATAGCTGTCAGTAAGCTCAGATCAAAACAATTGGATAACAATGATGGATAACAATAATGAGGTAAATTAATTTTTGACAAGTTTAACCTTTTTTAATATTGAAAATAAAATAATATCAACTGTATTGTTAATGATATAAATTATCAATAGCTATTATTATTGGATATAACAGTTTTGTAAGTTAATGCATTAATTATATTAATTAAAAATAGGCAGCATCACTTTCATGCAATGACTCAATTTCTGCCGCAACTGGTGTCATAAAGTGTCAGAATGGGAATGTGTCTGCTGAAGAGAGGTTGTTGCTTCGACACTTGCAGAGAAGCATATCGGAGACAGCAGAGGAGAATATTACATTTACAAAAGAGATTACCAGTTTATTATCCAAATTACATCTTGAAGTCGAGACGCTGCCCAATGATGTGAAAGAAAGTTTGGAGAGATTGTCTTTGATTTTAAATGCTGAGAAATTATTTGAATTTGATGAAACTGCGCTACGTGTAATTAGAGAACGTAAGATTATAAAGGAGAAAAGGCGACAACGAGAGGAGAAGCGGATGTCAGTAATATATGACAAATTACTTAGAAGTTCTATGAGATTACAGACAAAGCTCGATCATCTGCAAGATGCGGTTGAGTCTCTCCAGAATACTATTGACACTACAGAGAAGGATAAGGACACTTTATACTGTAACAAGGTTTTATTATCTACAAAATTGAAAGATTATAAACAAGCTGTGGAGAAATTAGAAACAGATTTAAATGATATGCAGGTTGATGAACTTTATCCCGAGAAGATATTAAATAAATATAAATTATACTTAGAAAGCACAAGCAAATTGGCAGATGTTGATCAATCACTTGCTCAATATGGTGATTTACCGCCTAATTTATTACAGGCTAAATTATTACTAGAAAACAAAAGAAAAGAGTATAAAAACTTGGAACAACTGTTTTTAGAAAAAACTCAGTAATTTTGATTTTTGATCTTAAACTTATTTGTATATTCCAATATCTTCAATACATATTTTTTCTTTTCGTAGATTTATCACTTTATAATTACTAATGTATGTTGTAAATAAAAAATTATACACATAATTATAAACAAATTTTACAAAAACTTTATTTTTAGAAACCATATTTTGATTTTGTTTGTTTTCGTGCCATTCTATTCTGAGACCATTGATTTTTCAGTTCTAATTCCATAGCTTTTGCTTGATGCGCTAGATAAGTTATTTGATGTTTCTTCTTGGATTGCGAGTTAATTCCACAGCTTTGCATAGATACTGGCCTCTGCACAGGCTCCTCTGTCAATGCCTTCACCAACCACTCTCTTTGATCTGGTTTTATATCTTCACCATTTATTTCGATAATATCTGCTTTCGTCATCTCTTTGCGTTTTGTACCTCGTTTTCCACAAAGATACTCAATTGCTTTTTCATCAAAGGCTACATTACCTTGCATATCAACATTATATTCTTGCTCAGGGACAGGTAGCTTTGGACCAACTTCTGCTTTGTTTTTCAATAATATTTCTTCCTTAGGTAAATTTATAACATTACTTGTTAACGTTTTGCTTGAATTACTTGATTGGTCGTTTGTTAAAATATCAGAATTAATGGATGAAGGATTATGTGTTGTACGATCTATATGTTTTACAAGTGAAGCTTCTTTAGTACTTGATTTATATATAAGATCATCTGAAGGCAACTCTAGATCTAGTAATGCTGATACAGAGTCTGATATATCTTTATTTGTATCTAATCCAAAGAAATCTACTGATGTATCTTCTTCATCATCGTCAAAATTCGATTCATTATTCGATTTATCTAAAGTTTGTTTTTTCATTTTAGAATCATTCTGACTTGTACCAGATTTCCTTGTTATTGCTGACTGTTGAATATTTACTCGTGCTGCTGCATTCTTGACAGCATGAGGTATTAAAGATTTTCTTGTAGTCTCGTGTTTTGGTGATTCTAAGATCGCAAAGAGTCCGCAGCCTTTCTAAAATAATGAGCAATTCATGAATTTAAATCTCATCATTTGAAGTTATATTTGAAGAAATTTTTTTAAACTTACTTGTGATGACTGTATAATTCTAGCAGGTTTCTCTTCCCTCTCGTCCTCAAGATCCTTAAACTAATACATCAAATAATGTAGGTGTAATTTAACAAAAGAATTTATATTTTGTATGTGTCCTAAATACATACCTCTGATAAAGAAGGCACTGATATTTTCACGGTCTGCTTTTTTGTTGGCTTTATAAACTGACTTTCCGTTTTATTTTTCAACAAGATATCGTCCTCGTTCTCTTCGATATCCTTTAGAGAACTTGAATTTCTGGGTTTTGGTAGCATATTGAATAAATCTTTCATGTTATGTTCTATAGCGTCGTTTTCTTCTTTCTCATCCTTAAACTAGTACAGTTTATTAAATAGTAGATGTAATATTTATAAAAAAAAAATTTATATTTTCTATGTGTTCTGTACAAATACCTTCCCCTCGTTTTCGGAATCCTCATCACTGCTCTCATACGCTACGAGGCTCATCTTCAATTATATATTAATATATTATTAATATGATTTACACTTGCTTGTGTACACTCACATGCACTGTCAAGGAGATACTCAAGGCTGGAAGAGATTCGAGTTACTGACGCATATCTCGTTTGCGTTAAATGATTGTGTACATTGTACATCAAAATTGATTAAAAAGAGCATATTTTACCGACATATTCGGTTATCTACTATCGATACTTATAATGTGTGAAGAATGATACACGCTGCCGTTTTTCGAAAGATGCTTTTTCTAGCTGGTACAGTAGCGTCAACTAGATTCATTTTAGAGTCGGCGAAACTACATGGCCAGGTTCACTTTTCGGTACTACGGTAAAACGGCCGATTGGTGCATGTTCATGTTAAATCCATTTATGAATCAAAATTGTAATGAAATATTATGGATTTATTAATCTTTTATTAGCTGCGCGTGATATTTTTCATTCTAGTATAAAAATAAACTACAAACAGCGATAATAAGTTATCATTGAAGTATTTTTATGTATATTATACGCATGTGAAATAAAAAATAAATTTTCTTCAATTAATTTTCTTAATAACTTTTTCCTAATTTTTAAATATAATGTGTAGAAGATATTTACAATAAATTGCTTTTTTTTCTTATTCTTGAAACAAAATTTATGGAAACATAAACATAATTAAAACTATAAAATAATTAATATTACAGTCTTTTGAAAATAAACGTAATTTTTACTTGATTAATAATATTTTAGCAAAAAACGCAATATTATTCGGATAAATTTTAATTAGATACCAATTTAAAAATTAGATAAAATTTTTTTTCCTTATCTAAGTAAAAATTATCCGAATTATATCGTGTTTGAATTTTAATCGTAAAAGTCTCATTAACCCATTAAAATTATTTTCAAAAAATTACTTTCTAAAATAAAACATAAATGTTTTAGTTTTTATTACATATGATTTTTGAATATTATAGATAAGTAAAGGTCTCCGATGCCATCGAAAGCGAGAGCGAAAACGAGTAAATAATAGCAAGCAAGATGACGTAAAATAAAACTTTTATATTATACCTGTTTAAAAATAATTTTAATGGATTAATGATTTTTTGTGATTAAAATGATACCAAACACGACATAAACGGATAATTTTTAGTTAAATTTGTGACCAAAATTTTTATTATTAGTTTAACTAAAAGTTATCTGATTTATGTTGTGTTTGATGTCATTTTAGTCGCAAAAATCTCATTAATTCATTAAAATTATTCTCAAACCGATAAAATGCAAATAAGAATCTTTCTCAAAGTAAGAATCGAAGTGACGGAAATCTAAATTATAAATTATCGTTTTATTGCGATCCTTATGAACAATAATTATTTTTCTATCGATACCTAGAGTAAAGATATTCCTATGCTCTATCTCTCTCGTACAACTTTTTGAGTATTTAAGTATAATTTGGATTGAAATCGCATAATTAAACAATAGCATCGCAGGATCGAGTAATTAGCATAACTTCGTGAAAGACTTCGTGATATGTTAACCATTAAATAAATAATTAATCTATAAATTAAGATATTCCTATAATTTAATATTTCACGTATATATATATATATATATA